>NW_010510177.1:9786-60771 GCF_000687285.1 Phaethon lepturus
CCGGCCCCGCCCACCCACTGCCCGGGGCGTCCGCCGTGGCTGCTGTTGGAGGGGGGCTAGACGGACCATTTGTCTGACCCAGGAGGGTTTTTCTGTGCTACCACCTGCCTCTGCCAGCGGGACTGATGCTGTGTGAAGTAAATGGTGTAATAAATCTGCTTAATTAAAAGCAGTGGCTCTTACTGAGCAGCTGAGCATTGAACATCATCATTTAAACTGTTTTTATCCAGTACTTTATTCTTTCTTTAATTTTTTTGAGCAGGTTACTCTAGCAACTGTTGTTGCTAAGACACAAATTGCTACAGATATTCTCAGAACTGATTGCACTGTGATAAATACCATGGCTGCCTCTAATGGAAAATAACAAAACATATAAGTAAACTTACCATAGTCACAATCTTTCTAATGAAATCGTGGTGAAAGTTGAGTACTGAAACAGTTTTTCTAGTAGAACTATAGATTAATTTCCTGGCAGCCTCTGGTGGTAGCTATACAACCTTTTGATAGGTATTAATTAAATCTTTTATTGAAAATAAAGTTTAGAGCTGCATAATGTAAATAATTCCCTTTTTGTGGTTAGTATGATGCAGATTTGCTGTCTCACTGATAGAGGATTAAAAATTTCAGTCTTTGTTCAGGAAATTTCCTAATCTATTTGAATGTATCTGAAGTAGCTTCTAGAAATTAAAGGCAGTGTGCTCTGCTCTTTGAAAGTTTGTTTTAAAAAGCTTTTAACACAAACAGCATTTTTGTTTTTCCTCTGGAACTGCAGCTGTAGAGATTTACCACCCATTTATCAGTTATCTAAAACACAAAAATGTATGTGAGCCACAAGAGACCAGGTATCTTATCATTTGTGGTCTTCAGAAAAAATCCGTTAAGTCTCAATGCAAGTTGAATTCTCATGAACAGAGGAGGTAATCAACTTTTGTACTTTTCTTACATTTACATAAATTCTTGTGTTTTGTTTTGTAGCTAAAAGGTTAATAGCAGTTTTGTGTTCTTGTGCCATATGAGCTATGCATGTTAGATCTATCTAGAAAAAATTGCTGACTTGTTTCTGGGCTCAGTGGGAATTGTTTTTCTTGAGGATGAAGTTGTTATTTCCAGATTTTCCTTTCATGAAAACCGTTCTTTTCCCCATTAAAAATTTCCCTGCTGTGTTTCAAAATCAAATTTAACAACATTGGATAAGAACTGGGAAACCAAGCTGTGTTTGTGTCATTGTTCAAGCAAAGTAAACTGCAGACAGCCTTAATGTTGATAGCCCTTCAAGGATTTAAAAATAATGCAAAAATTCCTATTAATGAAATTCGGCATTGCTTAGGGTAAAACTGTATTTGTGTTACCACATCTAATTTCAGTAATTTCCTCACTTTATAAATACTGCACTTTTTTTTTCCATTTTAAAATTATGAAATTTTAATCAAACCATGATTTTTCAATCCTACAGGACTGTGTTTACAGGTTTGTCATGGCCACTTGTACCTTCGAAAATAGGCCATACAATCTGCCCTCCCCATAACTTTTAGAATGTTTTATTTTGAATCTTCCCTAGTTAATAAAGAAAGGAAGAGAGAGCATGGAAAGAGAGTAATAAACAATCCAGATCTCACGGCAAAGATTTACTCTTTGGTATTCTTCACAGTACTTTGCAAATATCCATGTGCGTTGTGTGTGTGTATCTGGGGGTGCGTGTGGAGAGTGGGAAAAAGTGAAGAATAGCAGAGTATAATTTTTTGCCACGAGATCCGCTGGATTTGTTAAAGATATGAAATGAGCAGGCTGGTGAAGCACAGCTTTAATTCATTAACTCTATTCCGTTTTCTTTTTTTAAACAGCTGCTCTCTGCTGCTGAAAAAAGAAACTAGTAGAGAACTGTACTTACAAAGGGGGTGGATTTAACAAAACAAAGCTTGAGATACAGTGCCTTGAAGATGGATTTTAGGGGGAATTTTTAAGAATTGTTTTGGAGAGCAAGACTGTTGTCTGAGGAGTTGACTGTTGATAGTGTTAGAAAGTGGGATTTGGGGGTACCACAATTTTAAGTTAGAAACCTGAGTTCCTTTTCCCTTAACTCATTTGTATTTTCACACACCGAAGTAATGCACCTATTCTCGTCTCCTTGGCAGTCGTGGGATGACTGTCAGATACTGAATGTACAGCCTTAATACCATAATTATAAATTAATTTGTGAACACCAAGGGAAGGAGCTCATGCATTGTATTACTTGCAGGTTTACTTGTGAAAGCAAATGATTTGTGCTAAGTATTTCATTCCTTAGTGGAGGAGGAAAGCTAGATGGGCCTCTCCTCTTCTGCTGTCCCCTGCCTTTGCATGTCACTGGAGTTGCATTAGCATTAGCATACTGTGGCTACCTTTTCTTTAAAGTATCTTTTAAGTTTTTGAGTTTGTATTCAGAGTCATCAGAACATTTTACATACTTGGGCATCTATTTACTCACTCACATTGTTTGCATCATTGTGATGTACAACTTCATGAAGAATTTCCATTATCATGTTTTTGCCTGAAGGAAGAAAGGAAAAATGAAGCTTAGTACACAAAATTGTTCAATTCCGAACAGCTCCTTAAGGGGCTGTTTTATGACACAGACTAAACTAGGAACTGGGCTAATGCTGTCATTTCCTGTGATCTTTAATCAAGCTGTTTAAAAACAAACCAGGAGATTCTTCAAAGCTTCAGAGAATGCCTATTTTTGCCAAATCCTCACGAAAGATTTTCTAAGAGCGGGCAGTGGGCTGGGTTTGCTTGCTTGGTGTAGGCAGAACACTAGTTTGGCTATGTTGAATACCAAGCTGGAAATATTTCAGCAGCTTACCTGCTAAACTATTATCACAGTTGGATATGGGAATGCTGAGATATGGGGAAGAAGAAAATTGTAAAGAAACTTTCCTGTGGAACAGAGTGGTTCTATCCATATGCCCCACTCACACCCTGATGTGGAGGGGCACTCGTCACTGCCGGTGTGGGATATGGCTGATAGCGTATTGTGCCTGAAGATTAAAACTTAAGACATAAACCTTCAGAATAAAAAGTGCTTGGTAGCTGTGCACTGCATAGTAATGCCAGTATGTGTCTCTTCTCTCTTCACTTTTTGTATTTATTTCTTCGGGTGTTTTTCATTAAATTTAAAAAAAGGGGGGGGATCCACACATCTCATTGTGCCAAGTTCTGCTCTTTTCTGGAAGAAGCAGTTTGTCACATGGGGAGTGGCTTGGAATAAAGCATATTGCAAGGAACAACCCTGCTCTGGTCGGGTGATGTCTTAGATTGCTTTGGCTGCACACTCTGATTCCGTGTGCCCGTAGTGTAGCAGCATGGAACAGATTACGATGAAATACTCCACTGGAGAATATGGGAAGCTTACACTCCTCTTCGGCTGCTAAATTCATACATTCATTGATATTCATGGTAAGGTGCTGGCCCTTGTGTAAATGAGGAGTGGAAATAACTGCATAGATTACATTATTATGCATACAAAACATTTTATTTTAACTTTGTTTAATAGATATAATTTCATTATCCTAACTAAAGCTTTGTTCTTAGGGAAATAGTGCTATTTTATTAGGGAAAATGGGCTATTTCTGAGGGAAATAGACTATTTTAAAGTAACAGAAAACCATATTCAAACAGCTTTTTTTCTAATCAGTATAATTGCTGCTTGTTGGTTTTATCACAGTATCTTTGACTTTAATTATATGCAGCTTGAGAGAGGAACCGTTCCTCAGATGAAATTTTATATTTAAAGCCAAGAGCTTCGAAAGAGCAGAATGAAAGTAAATAGCAGTCTAGCCTGATGCTAACAGCGGGCAGCTTTCAGAAATTATATCCATAGTATCTAGTTTGAGAGAGTCTGACCAAGCTAGACTTTGCATTTTAGGATTTCTAAAACAGGATTCAGTGCAAGAAACTGTACATAGCTTGCCATAGGGCTTTTAATAGGGAATTATTGGCATACTGCTCTTGTGCAGAGCAGAAGGCAGGCAACTGATCGGTGTGATTCTGCAGTTCATTCGTCTGCTTTGATGTTTTCTGTTTTGAAGTTTAGATAATGTTTCTCCATAAACTGAGCAAGCAAAATAAAATGACGTGCAAAACACGTATCCTTGGTATTTTACATTGTTGGTGTTCTGTGCAAGTTGGAATTAAACCAGGATGGCTATTCAAAGCAAGTCTACATTAAATAAAAACTGTTGTTTAATTAACATATTACAAAATAATTTTCATTAGGTAAATAATGAAAACCACCCCATAAAGGGAAAAAAGTATAGTGTTTTGACTTGACAGTGAGCAAAACACTTGACAGTTTCCAGCAGTGTGCCCAGGTGGCCAAGGTGGCCAACAGCATCCTGGCCTGTATCAGCAGTACTGTGGCCAGCAGGAGTAGGGAAGTGATTGTGCCCCTGTACTCGGCACTGGTGAGGCCGCACCTCGAATCCTGTGTTCGGTTTTGGGCCCCTCACTACAAGAAGGATGCTGAGGTGCTGGAGCGTGTCCAGAGAAGGGCAACGGAGCTGGGGAGGAGTCTGGAGCACAAGTCTCATGAGGAGCGGCTGAGGGAACTGGGGTTGTTCAGTCTGGAGAAGAGGAGGCTGAGGGGAGCCCTATTTGCTCTCTACAACTGCCTGAAAGGGGGTTGTGGTGAGGTGGGTGTTGGTCTCTTCTCCCAAGTAACCAGCAATGGAACGAGAGGAAATGGCCTCAAATTGCACCAGGGAAGGTTTAGACTGGATATTAGGAAAAATTTCTTCATCATTGTCAAACATTGGAACAGACTGCCCAGGGAGGTGGTGGAGTCACCATCCCTGGAGGTGTTTAAAAGAAATGTAGATGTGATGCTTAGGGACCTGGTTTAGCAGTGGACTTGGCAGTGCTAGGTTAATGGTTGGACCTGATGATCTTAAAGGTCTTTTCCAACCTAAACGATTCTATGACTTATTTTTCTGAATGTTTCTTTCATTGTTGCAACTCATTTGATGGCTTCTTTCACACTCAGTTACATTTTTGTACTGGTTTTCTCATTCACAAGCCCGGTGTCCCACAGAAGTATTCTTACCACCAGAATCTGCTTTTCAGACCTCCCTCACACACACACACAAATATAAATCCATATATAGATGGGAAAGGTGACTACACCCCAGCTGCCCCTGAACCTGTTAATCACCGATTTCTTTTCTTCCGAGATTAGCAAGCGTCAGTCGCCTTTGGGAAGCTGTGGCCTTGCTCCCGTGGGACACGGAGCAGGACAGATGACGGTCACTGTTCTCCTGCCTGGTGGTTGCATTGACACTGACTGTCATGGGTGTAACTGCAGCAATTTGGACTCCCTGTGGAACTGAGGGTATTGAGGATCTGCTTTGATACCTCTTCTATTGCGGTCACTTACGGTTTTGAAATGCTCTGTAATAGAAACTGTGTGATAAGCTTATCTGAAGTGTAGTTGCTTGAGTTCTATGTAAGTTAAAAATTGAATTTTGATATTTGGGATGCCAAAAAAAAATCCCAACCATTGGTGGCGTTTTTCTTCAGTTTTTAAAAATCACCTTTGTTCATGGTGAGCTGCTTGCGAAGTCAGATAATACACTGAGGTGGCTCAAGCTGAGCAGGTGCATGGCACTGGGTTGGTATTTTGGAAACCGAATCCCTGGGCGGTGCATCAGTGTGTACCTCTCCTCTCGGGCGAGGAAGCGGCTTGCAGCACCCAGAGCTGCTTGGGGCTGGCCGGAGGGCAGGGTGTGCTGCCCTGGGCCGTATGCTGCCCGCAGGCTGGAGCCGGCTGATGGGCAGCGGGGGGGATCAAAGGGGGGGACCAGCCATATTGGAGGACGCTGTTAGGGAAACATGTGTGGCCGGCGCAGCTGCTCCCCCGATCCTCCTCCCCAGAGCTTAGCGCTGAAAGCTGCCAGCAGCTGTGCTCAGCCTGTCCCTGCAGGAGGAGAGAGGCAGGCAGCTCCCCTCCACAGCTCTGTGCTCGCAGAGGTAATGGCAGGGAGAGGCTCTGGCCTTGCTTGTGGTCCAAGTGCTTTCCGTGCCCAGCCACCAGAAGTCGTGTGGCTGCTCTGCGGGAGAACTTGGTTGATGGTGGATGATACAGGTTGAAAGGCTGTGGAGCCATATGTATGTCACTGTGACTTTATGTCCTCTGTTTTGCCAAAGTGAGACATGAATAAGGTGGTAAAATTATGGTTTCATTTACTATGGCTGTTGCTGAAAAGGGGCATCCTGCTGCCCTGCTTGTATGCTCTGCCTGTTCCCCAACCTGCTGGCTTCCCCCAGCACGGGGCTGTGTGAGACCAGAGCTGATCCCACCTGAAGCAGCTTAGCAGAAAGGTTGTGCTTGGCTGCCTCTTTTTTTTCCTTTTTTTTTTTTTTTTCCTTTTTTCTTTCTGTTTCCTTAGAAGAAGGTCAGATTCCTGAACAACAGACTGCTGTTCAGCCACACAGTGCTTTGGTGGCCACAAAGCAAGGGGTGTCAAGCGAGCAAGAGTGGGTTCCTGGAGGTAAAGGAGGGGCGGGAGCTCTTCCTTCAGCAGCAGTTTAGACTGTTTGTGTTGTGTGAGACCGTTGCTGGAGAGAGACCCAGTCACTCCTAGCTAGTCAGGTGTACTGGTTAAGTGCATCCCTTTCACGCAGGAACGCATGCTGCTGCTTGTTCTGCCTGATTCTGTGTAATGACAGCTACGAGCACTAGGTCTTTGCGAGATGTCTTCTGCCGAAGCTGCTATTTCTGGAGGTATGGAGTAGAATAAAATAAAAATATTCTAGCTTCATGCTAGAATAAAGTATGAAGCCACCAGAGGTCAGGTTTTCACTTGCCATCTAGGCAAGCAGTTACTGCTCATCTGCTTTGGTTCTTTCATTTGCTTTCAGGTGCTACAAGGTGCAAACTCATTTGGGAAGAGAGTTTTGTTCACAAGTGTAACTAACGTATTCTGATGTGACTTTGGGAATCTTCTTGTCTTTCTAATTATTTAGATCCTTCTCAAAAGGAAAATTAAAGAACTGCTCACAGCTTTTAAACAAAGCATGGAATGGGAAGTTACTGCTGTATGGATCAGTGTGGTTCAGTGAAAACAGTGTGAGTGAAATAATTTTCCATACTGAAGAGTTTAGTTTGGGATTTTTCTTAAGAAATTACACGATGAAACAATGTCAGATAATAAAAATGAAGCACAAGGGACAGGATGGGACCCGTTGGTATCAATTTCAAATGTTCTTGCTGTTTGACGTTGCATTCTACATTCCTATTCATGATCTTTGAATGCCACAGTTTCTCTTAAGTCTTGATTTTTCTCTGGCATTCCTACAAAAAGTAAAAAGGAAGGAAGCTTTTATATTTAAAATAAAACCACTTAAAGCGGGTGGAGGAAAAACTCTGATGGTGACAGTAGTATTTTGTATTACATATTTTCTTGTGTGTGGTATGAATAGGGTCATTTCAAAAGAATCTGAGTTATTGAAGAGACTTGCTGTAAATTCAGTTGATTTATAGTTAAGGCAATAAAGGTAAGTAGCTTTGATTAGGGGAGGCAGCCTTGGAAAATACTCAAACCCTCAATGAAATCTTACCCTGGCGTATATGATATACCCTAGCGTGCAAGACCTTCACCTGTCCTCAAATAAGGGAAAAGAAATCCTTTGTGTTTTCATGGTTAATATGAAATTATTCCAGGCTGCAAAGCATCCCCATGCTCGGCACGTGGTGCTCCACCGCAGGCTGGCTGCACGTGCTATTAGGTCTGTTGGGGGCCAGGAGAGGAAAGTAGCAGTTGTTTTCAGGACGCTGGGAGGCTGTTTCTCTTAACTTGTTTAGTCACTTTGCATGGGGACAACTTAATGATGTGAAGGTGCCTGAATGCTCCAGACAGGATGGGAAAACAGAACGGCAGAGAGAAAGCAGAGCTGGGTACACAGTCTCTCGCATTTCCACTGAGATTTACAGTAAAACCTTCATGGCTGAGGAGGCAGATATGGGTTGTACCTCAGCACAGAAAATCGCTGTATTTAGTTTCATCCAAACCACTAAGCGTTTTTCAGCATTTCTTCTCATTTTTGTCATTTACTTACGTTCTGCTGTGTGTTCAGTAATGCACACGTGTATGTATGCAAGAGGCAGCTCTGCTGGGATGGGAGAGCAGGCACTTACTTGCTTTTGGTGCAGTTGAGATGGAGCTTGTCTGAAGACGTTGGGGTTTGTTTTGAGTAAACTGGCTCTGAAATGCGAGGGTGAAAGCAGAGCAATCGAACGCATGGGTCACACTGTTCGTGAACATTGGTTGGGCAGAGTAGGAAGCTGTGGAGGACAAGTGCCGTTATCTTTTGCCCAGCAAATTGCAAAAATTAATCATGTTGTGAAAGTAATCTGCAAAATTTCCTTTTCATGGTTTCAAAACCCTGGGGGACAGCAGCTTTTTGGAATAGTATATAAGGTCTTTATGCTGAATGCTGCTGGGTTACTTAGCTTCCAAAATAAAAATTATTTTATAAATTTTGATCAAACTTCTCTTTTTGAAAGGTGCAGTTGAAATAATAAACTTGCATTGCAAATTTGGTAATAAACAGTACTGCCTGTAAATACATTTAGGTGTACAGTCTTGTCCTGATTGTTTTTGTTTGTTAGATAAATATTCTAACAGGTTAGATTGAATCACACTGTTTACTGACCTAGTAGACCAGACTTGATCGTTTAAAGTGTCTTTAAAATCACAGTGCACATGTCTGATTTGATACATTAGCTTCTGTAGTCAGTATGGTACAAGTAAATGATGTAGAAATGTGCCACGTGTGTAAAAAAAAGTCTGTATCTTGAAGCTTAAAGCTAAATCCCTTGTTTATGAAATCTTTCCATATATGAAATTTGTCTTTTACTTGGGAGATGGCAACACGAGTTTAGAAAGCTTGTGGGTGGAATATATAATGATTAATGTTCCCTGATAGCCTAAATGATAAGCTCCCCCAAAAGTACATAAAGCTATGAACACCTTTTTTTTGACAGGCTTTGAAGACTGCTGAGGAACACACGTTTGAATCATTTAAGCGTTAAAATAGTAATACCCATGGAAGAGCCACAAGACTTACCTGAACAACCAGTAAGTACATTTTAAAAGCCTAAAAATGAACATATAAAACAAAATGGTGATCTCACAGATCCAGTATACAGTTATTTTAATTAATAATGGAAAATAAGGCTTATATTTAGTATATTTATCTAAGGTGAAAAATCATTTTACTGTTAGTAGAAAGTGTGTTATACATTTAATTTACTATAATTGTACAGGCAGTAGTAATAAAAGGAATGGTTACGTATGCTTAACCTCTGTAGTGTTTATCTGTAAAATAATTACTTGCTGTGCTCAGAAAATCAGACTATTTCAAACCTGTTCTAGAGAAATGAGAATTCACTATTTTAATGACAGAATCAGCATGCTGGTTATTACAGTGTATATAGTATTTAATTCTTCTTGTGCTTGAGACCTTGAAAAGGTCCCATGAATCATCATCTCCACAGGTGGAAAGCTTTTTTTTTTTTAATTCTTAATTTAATGGTGTGTTTGAGTAGGGAAGCATGTCTTAAGTTAAAAATTGCTGTCCAGACTTCTTACATATTTGCAATACTGTCTGCATTATCAGTAACTGATAATATCACATCACAAAAGTTTTGGGTAGAGCAATTATTAATACAGTATGATATGAATTTAAATTTGTATATCTAAAACATAATAGCATAGGAATTGAGCAAAAAAGTTTGTATTAATGTTATATTTACAAATTAAACCTGAATGCAAACTCAATAAGAAACTGCCAAGTTACTTTGAAAGTGAAACTTATTTTAATTTTGGAGACCTTTTCAAATGCACAAAAAAATAGAGTAATATGCTGAGGGCAATTGGTAATGTTCTCATTGAAAAGACTGATGCTTTTGTAATGTCAGAATTTTATGTTCTTCAGTTATTTTAGTTAGAAAATACATTGTAATGTCATTTATGCAATTTTTTGACTTAGGAATAAAGTTGAATGAAATGGAAATGTAAATTTACAGTTGTTCAAAATAATGCTTGACACAATGTGCAGATTATATGCCTGAGTCAATATGTATAAAATGTGAAACTAATCAGCAAAAACATATAATTTGAACTCCAGATATTCGTAAGATTTAGAAATTAATTAAATGTGTGTATTAAAAAAAAGACTACATCCTTATATAAAGAAAACTGTCTTTATAAAATTTTATTCTTCAGGGCATGAGAAACAGGGTACAGCTAATTTTTGTTACGTGAAAGCATCCTCTGTAAGCAGATTCTGCTGTAATTTTCATCTGAAGATTTTCTTGGTAATTTCTTTTAAGTATCTCATTCCAGTCAGTCATTCTGAGGTGGAATATGAGACTACATTGATCATAACTAGTAAGTGAGGTGATATTTTGAGCATAGTGGCACATTCTTGCAGGAGAAAATTAAAAGAACAGCCTTTTAGGTTTTTTTTGTAGTGAGACCATTCCTGAAACAAGCTACTTTCCCTAATTAAAAAAAAAAAAAGAAAACTGAAGTCAGTATTGCAAAATCCTGTCAGCCTAGTAGCCCAGCATTGATATTGTACAAACTTGTTTCCTTTCCCAAATTATTTTGCTTTTCTTAATCATAGAAACAAGATTAATATGTTACTTCAAAAAATAATGTTTATGGCAAACTGTTGATAACTGAATCCAGAAGAGAGCCTGTGGAGAAATCATCAGGCTTTGAAGTCAATGTATTTTACTTTAAAAAAAAAAAAAAAAGAGAAAGAAAGAAGAAAGAAATCAGGTCACTTTCTTGTGTAGGTGTGGACTGATGGTAGTAATTGGTCCAAATGTATACAGCGTGTCTTTTCTAAATGAACGTCAGACTTCTTACCCCGCATACTGCTGCCTGGTATGTTAAACAGGCATGACTTTTGTCTCTGTTTTTTTAATGTTTCTTCCCTCTTGAAGTCTGAAGTAGAAGGAAAAGTTTCTGTGCACACCATAGTACTAGAACACAGAAACAGACATGGGAAATAAGAGAGTAAAGGGAATTTTTGGGGGAAGTGATTGAAAGGTGACCTCCTGACCTTACTAATTTATAATAAGTTATTAATCTGGATTAGTTTTTAGAAGTAATCCTGTATAGTAATCTCTCACCTGTTGAATGCATTGTGGATGTATTTGTTTGATTTTTATAGTACTTTATTTAATCCTTAATGCTAGAAAATTACAAAAATCTCCTGTTTATAAGGGAGGGTGAACTTGTGTTACACTCATTGCAGGCATCCACTGGGTTGCTCTCTGTTTGCAATGACTTCTCATACCAGACAGCAACAGCAAGCCAGAGTCAGTAGTAGGGAGAGCGTGGTGTTGGAAAGGGCTCCAGAAAGACCCCGTGCTGCCAAAAGTGTAGAGAAAAAAATGATGGTCATATGTTTGGGCTGAAGAGTTTTCTTAATTGAAATTGGCAAAGGGTTTGCAATAAAATTCTGTGTTCTTGACTTGTGTGCAATCCTCTGTTCACAACAGCACTGCCACAGTCTCAAATGGCTTTGGCAGCATTTGCTCTTGCTTGTTGGCTAGCTGTGAGTGGGGGGGTTTCCCTGGGTCTGCTCAGGCTTGGAAATTAGCCTATGAATATCAGCCTGAGAGTTGGATTCAGTCATAGAGCAGCTGTTGACGTCAGGAGGAAAACTTGGTTTCTTTGATTCTGACTTTGTAAATACAACTGAACTCCAACACTGGTAGATCTGGGGCAGAAACAGTTTTCCAGCACAGAGAATAATTTGTATTTTCAGTTACAGAAATTTGTGATTTGGAAGCAGGGATCAGCTAAACTGTGTCACTTGACTTTTTTTTTTAAATCAACATAAGCCCAAAACTGATAGTGAAATAGAAAGGTGGAGGTAGGAGCAAAGATGTACCTTATGAGACATGTCATTCATTGTGGTACAGCAGAACAGCTTAGTGAGATAATGCCTGAAGCTGCTAAAGCTGAAACTTGAATCACTGAGGTAGACCACATCTTTTTCCTTGTTTTCATTTATTTTCTTTCTTTTCCTTTTTTCTTATTTTTAAAAAGAGTGAATTCACTTCTCCTGCATGAAAAGTCTTCAAACTGTGGTCCTGTCACTTGAGAGAGGACAAAAAAACCCTCGGCATCTCTGCAGAGGTTTTCAGAGGGGAGTGTGTGTTGAAAGGTTTTTGAAAAGGTTTTGGCAGCCTTTTCTAAGATGCATGCAGGAGAGGATGAAGAGGTGCCCCACGCAGGGTTTGGGGTTGGAGTGTGATCGTGAAGGGCTCAGCTGGGAGTATAGTGCATCATGGCAGCACTCTCTCCTTGTGCCCTGAACATCATCTTTAAGTTCTTGTTACTAGGTGCTGTTCCTACATTAAATATGTTTTATGACATGTGGCAGGAGAGAGAAAAAATGCCTTCCAAGTCCATGAAAGACTACGTTTAAAACTGTTCCCTCCCACTTAAATTTTTAGCGTAAACTGGAGTGATTAGAGATGGGTAGAAAATGAGGTTTGTATCCCACTGAAGTTTCAAGATTTTGTAAATATTATTGCTTAGCTTAAGGCATTAGGGAGAATTTCTTCTAAAAACCTGCAGAGATGAAGACTAGCTGAAGCTTATTGGTCTCTTCTCCCAAGTAACCAGCGATAGGACGACAGGAAATGGCCTCAAGTTGCACCAGGGGAGGTTTAGATTGGATATTAGGAAAAATTTCTTCACCGAGAGGGTGGTCAGGCATTGGAACAGGCTGCCCAGGGAGGTGGTTGAGTCGCCATCTCTGGAAGTGTTCAAAAAACGTGTGGATGTGGCGCTTCAGGACATGGTTTAGGGAACATGGATTGATGGTTGGACTTGATGATCGTGAAGGTCCTTTCCAACCTTAGTGATTCTGTGATTCTTCTGTGAAACTAGCCAGTTGAGGCAGGGACATGATAAATTGAAATTCAAAATTGCTGTTTTGCTTGACTTATGCTACATACTTGCACTGTCTATCCCATGTTGCAGAGCCATTAAAGAGAGTATGAAACCTTCGCCAGATACTTATTGATTTTTTTAAAAATGAAATTAACTACTGACTTAGAGGAAAACTCATTTAAAATATTGTTCTCTACAACACCAAGGGCACACTTCTGGCAGAGGAGGAAGATCTCCCATCAGAGGAGGGCAGGGCAAGATGGGCTTGCAGTGTAGATACTGATCAAGATAGAAGTTCCAGTCCAGGGACCAAAGTTGGCAGAGCAGCAGAGCAGTGCTTTAAGCTCAAGTCCTGACTATCAGGAGGTGTTTTAGGAACGGCTGTTCCATTCTGGTTGTGATGAAAACATCAATACTAATGTGTTCTTGCAAAACCTCACTTCTTTTTTTGTGTTTTGTTGTTGTTGTTGTGTGTTGTTTTGGTATGTGAGCTGATTTCTCTGTCCACCTCCCATATTAAAAAAAAAACTATTGACGCGAAGAAGCCAGATCTTACCGAGTACCTGACTGGAAACACCAGCATTGCTCCTGTGAAATCTAAAATTCAAGCTGCCAACTCTGAGTTAACTTGCCAACTCTGAGTTAACTTACATTTTTATCCTCAATATAATTTTGGTCTGAAGGAGTTTGCTGCTACTTTTTTTTATGTGATTCATTTTTTTTCTATCTCCTTTCCTTAAGAACCCTGAGGGCAGTTTGGCACCCTGAGCTATCTGGTGCAGTGTTGGTGGCTGAGGTCCCTGCTTCAGGAGCAGGTGACAGGGTCCCGGGGAAGAGCTGGAGCACTTGCTGCAGGACAGAAAGTCACCGAAAGGAGTTGAGAGGCACCATGGATGGGCAGCAGCCATGCTCCAATAATCTGGTGCTCGAGGGAGCTGGGGGAACATTAGTCTGCTTTCTCTTAGTGTTTTAGTTAACATCGTCTCTACGTGAGGAAGACTGATACAGGTCCTTTAAGCCCTGGACCTCATGGTGGTGGCAGCCACTGCCTGTATTCCTGGCCAGGCAGGGGAAAGGGCCCTGGAGAAGCCTATGAATCTGTGGGGCTGAAGAACCACAACAGGAGTTAATGTCAGTGCCAGTGTTACCAGCTCTTTGCTCAGGTTGAAGTGATGAATGCCAGAAGATTTGAGGCTGTGTGAGACCTAAGCCATTGTACTGCCATAGTCTTTTGTCATTGCCTTTGCCTTTTTTGTGTGTGTGATGAGTGCTAATGAAGTTTGTAGTGTTCTGCTGTGAAATGCTGGAGGGAATAGCTGCTGGCAAGACTAGTACAGAAGTGAAAGCAAACTGAGCTATAAAATACTGGGAACTTCATCAAGCAGAGAAGATTGTCCTTTCCACTTTCTCCTTTCCATCCTTACTGTTTGCTTACTCCTTTCCCCTTGCTGCTGCCTTGAGCCTTTATCCTTTTTTGTACCTCTGCCTCCTATTTCCCCCTCTCCAATAGAAATTCACCTGTTTTGTTTTGTTTTGTTTTTTTTAATTTTTGAGCACATTTTGACCTCTTATGCTCAAATTGCATTTTCCTGGCTTATACTCACCTGAGAGACAAACGTGAATAACCTGGTGAGGCATTTATGCTAGCAGCTTTCGTATGTGGCAGCAGCCTGTCTTTGACCACTGTACCCGGGTCGGGGGGCTCACATCCCTGCTGCCTGATACCCAGCACGTACCTTCCCAGACCCCGTTCAAGAAGACATGTGCTAAACAGTGCTGTCTGCTAAGGGCCCTGGGGGGACTGGGAGGAACGGTGAGTGCAGCTGGGTACCGAAGCAGCAAGGCTGGTGTCTAAACATGCTCCAGAAAGCTGGAAGGCTGTAAAACTTTCTGCTAGAGGGAGAAGGTGTGGGAAAGGAAAGCCAGGATATCACAGGAGCATCTCACTCAAAAGACTGCAGGCTACAGAAGCTAACCCTGTCATCCTGCCGAGGACTTCAAAGTACTATTTGTAGCCTGCATGCATAAAACCAAATTTGTGTTCAAGCCAGTGCTTTCTGTTGTGTGATACCCTATACAGGAACTGGATCCAGCTGGCCACCTACAAAAACAGAACAAAGGCTGTATTGTTTTTACTAAGAAATGAAAATACAAACTAATTTGTTAAAGAAAAAAATATTTAAGTTCCTAGCTCATATAATATTTAAATATAGGGGGGAAAATAGTGAAAGACCCAAGTTTATTATGTGCTGAATCTATATAGAATAAGATTTTCTTAAAAATTTATGGCTGCTTTATTCAATTTCCATAATTGTCTTTATCAGACATTTGTATCTGTATATCCCATCATCTGTTACTTACTTGAATAACATGGCAATTTTGCTAACACATTCAGCTTTAGCACTTGTTTTCTAATTAGGAAAAAGCTTGTTTTGAGATGAAGAGCCCATGGTTACACTGGTTAGCTGTGCAAGGCTTTCTGTATTTAAACACTAATGCGAACTCTATAGTAACCGGTGGCGATCTGCTAATGGAGGTCTGTGTGCATAGATTCTGTCAAGGACGGCTCTCGTTTGTTGTATCTCTGAACATTTTTGTCTTTGCAGGTGAAAAAAGCCAAGATGCAGGAACCCAGAGAACAAAGCTTGAGGTATGTAATTTTGAATATGATTTTAGTATGGAACAGGTATTAATGTTCTCTTATCATTATAAGCTTTCATTTTAGAAGTTTGCATATAACTTTATTTTTACAAAGATAGGGCAAATATAAGTCACTTTTGTATTTGACATAATTTTGAGATCAAGTTACCGATAAAAAAAATTAACTGGCCCTTTGGTATTAAGTTTCCATAAAAGTGGCTAAAAAGAGTCTTAATTGCATCATCAAGCATCCTGTTTTTCACAGAATCTGATGAGACTGTCAAGTACAGCACATAACATGCACTTTTGGTGGGCATTCATTCTGGTGAGACTCAGTATTTTAATATCATCTGTGCTATGATTCTCAGCAAAACTATGTGGATAACTGGAGAAATTAAACCTTCTCAAATTGATAGCCTTTTCGGTTTAAAGCTGTTACATTGTACTATTTTTAGCCTCAATAGATGCTTTCTGATGTATGTCATATTTAGGAATTAATCACTATTATCATATATAGTGAGAATAGCTATATTAGGGTTTATTCTGTTCCTGTGAGTAGTAGCGAATACTGTGAAGAAAGATTTCTTTTTGGAGCCTCTGACATCCCAGTATGAGTGAGGAGGAAACACTCTGTGTGCCATTCATGGAGGAGTTGACGTGATATTCTGAAGCCCTGAATGGGGACATTAATACATTTATTTTTTTTTTAAATCGAAGGGAATACTTTAACAGGAAACAGTGAACAAACAGTGTGAGGTTCATTATATGTCTAAAAGCTACAAATTTGAGCTAATCACTGCAAGCTCCCTTTCTATCCAGTATGAGGTGAGATGAACCATGTCCTAGGAGGATTCTTTCTCTGTATTAGCTACAAAGGAGCTGAGGGCAGCACGGGCAGGTCTGAACACGCTGGAGTGAATGGTGTCGATTCTCCTTCAGCTCATTACCCTGCTTTAGCACAATCACAGCTTTCCTGCAGGCACCAGTAGCCACCAGATTCAAGTGCAAACATCCTTATATAGTATTTAAAAATAGAAGGGGGGGGGATAAAATTGCATTTCTAACCTGCTTAAATATTCTGTTTAAATATTATTGCCCTATTTTGATAAAACTATATATGATTTTAAGTTTGACCTATGGAAAGGTTTAAAATAATTTATTAGACTTCTTTCTTCTCAGCCAACGTGATACTCAGCTGATGTCAGTACTCCGGCTGTATTTGTTTTAGCCGCACTGTGGAAGTGTGAAAGGGCTGTACCCAGTGAGGGTCGTCTCTCTGGGGAGCTTAAGCACCCCTGTAAGGGCCTTAGTGCTGCTGTGAATACAGCATGCTCTGCTGGTCAGGCTGGTCTGCGCAGCACGCTTGGTGGTGCAAGGCAGCCCCAGTGCAAGTGAGAATTTTTCTCTGAGTCCATGAGAATTGAAAAGTTGTAAATGATGGTAAGAGCACTTGGGATGGATGTGTCCCAAGAGCCACAGGTGCATGTGTTGAAGGGCAGCAGTGAGAAGGAGGGCAGAAACATGGACTGGTATCATATGGTCAGCAACACTATTTTATCTATTAGTTTATTATATTACTTTATTATTTTATCTAATATTTTCCGCAGGAAGTGATCACAATGAGCAGCTTGCAAACTGCATGCCATTTAACAGCTACCTGTGCCACAGAACCACAGCATTTTTTTTCCACCAAAAATGGTAGTAGACAGATACCCTGAGTCTGTGTAGAAATATGTTATTATCTTGCAAAACATGCTTTTATGATGGAAGTTTGATCACCTACTAGTATTGAGAAAGATTTCCAAGGATTTTGGTTATAAAGTTTTTCAGGGGGAAAAAGACAGATTATGCATTTTGGTCAAGCTTCACTCCCTCTCACTTGCCTTATAACCAAACCCAATGGCACTCACAAGCCAACTCCTCCCTTACCCTGTCCCACAAAAGCTGCACCTCCTGCCCCAGGGGATTATCTCCAACCCATCCTGGAGCAAGGAGCTGGACCACAGGGGCCTGTCACAGCCTGGAGGAGCAGTCCAGGGGAGGATGGAGCTACCAGGGCACTGCTGGTTGATAGCACACACTCCTCCTCCTTCCCCCCTGCCTGCAGGAGCCCAGTAAATGCCGCTGTGAGTGGGATGTTGTGGCCCTGCTGTCGCAGACTCCCGTGTCCGTGGGAGGTTGCCTCACTGCTGGGTTTGTCCCCACAGACCAGTGTTGAAGCATCCTTGAACTGGGTGTCACTTCTGTACTTAAGAAATGTTTGCAGGTTACTAGATTATTTTGGATTTGTCATGCACCATTTCAGCTACATGTCAATGTTTGCTTTCTTCATATGTAGAGTAGGAAGTACAGATAATTTCTTAATGAGATAATTTCTTAATGAAACTGCTTTTTCCTTTTATGATTGCCTTGTTGTGGTTAGCTTTATTATTGCTAGTTCTGCAACACAGCTTTTCATGAAGATTTGAGGCATTTGTGTGTTATTCTGAGCCAATATAACTGCATATTGCTGCTGAGAAGGGGAGTCCTGCTTGTAGCTCAAGTGTGCACCGAATGTGGTGCTTGCTGGATCCCTTCATAAGCTGAATCTATTCAGTATCCCAGCAGAAAAAACTGCACAGTTTTTGTGCTGGATGAGCAAATTAAACTCTCATGTTAGCCTGATGGGTGCCTGAGCTGACGTAGTGGGGCTGGAGGCCAAGCCTAGGCGGCAGGAAAGAAGTTCATGCTTTTCACTGCAGGCGGCAGTGCCAAGCCTGGGTCTGCTGAGTGAAGCTACAGCCTTATCTTGAGAGACCCGTTGGTTAGCAAATGTGCTGGAGGTGATGACAGTTTAATGTCTAATTACAGCTGCAAATCTCTCTCTTGAGATCTCTGTGTGAAATATCAGCATGCAGAGGTAGTTTTTGTTAAGAGTCAGTTTGCCTGGGTTAGGAAGGTTGAACCCAGGAGTTATGATGCTCAAGGATGTTGTTAATTTAATAATTCATAATGCTAATGATTAGTCTTTGTTTGTCCTGGCAGTCATGTGAGCAACGCAGAAGTCAGTGATCAGAAACCTGAATCTTCAAGCCTTGGTTCAAACCTCCCCATGTCCAGTGAGAGTAAGTATCTTCTGGAATTCTGCTCCCACTGTCTTTCCTCTTTTCTTCCACTGTCTCGTTACTTTGCTTCATGAAGCACAAGCTTTGTCTCCTCCTTGTAATCCTTAGCCTGTCCTCACTATCAGTTGTAAAGTGAAAGTTTGGGGTGCTTACAAAGTGTTAATGCCTGATGGTAAGCAAATACCTCTTCCTAACAAATATTTTTGTGTCACTGCCCCCCCAGCTTGCTGCTGGGTACTGCTATGTCTTATCCGCCTTGTTACATGATTTTTCTTGAGGGAAGGGGTTGAGTTGATCAATAATAATGCCTATTGTAAAAGATGTTATTTTTATAAATCATTATCTCTACACAACTGGTTGGGTCTTTTGTAATAATATGCCATACACTTAGTCTTAGACTCTGAACTGTCTTGAATGTCTGCAGAAATTCCTTATGAAATAAATGGAGGAGAAACTGAGGCAGAAAATAAAAAGGTTACATAGTGAGTGAGAGGTGGAATGTATCCTTTCTTCTGGAAAAATGGAGCTGGAGGTTATGAAAGTAGGATTCCTGTGTAGAATACCTTTGCCCATACTTATGCGTAAGTGTAAATTAGCTCAATTTGATTGAAAATATGTAATGTGTAACTTTCCAAGACTCTGAGCCTTGTGCACTGCAACTCAGCCTGTTGTCACTTGATATGTGGGATTAAGTTTGTTGGGCTGGGAGCCGCTCCTTTTTAAAGGAAAGACAGATTGCTGGAGCTGTGCTCTGGGAAGAGTAGGTAGATAAGGAAAGGGGAAGAGGAAAGCTTGGCAAAACAACCATCTGCTTTGGTCTCTGCTCCAGGACATAGAAAAGAAATTTTAAGCTTGGCACAGATGAAGACCCTTTGGCATATGCAAGGTTTTGTGCAGGGCTGAAATCAACGTTTTATCATGACAATTGCAAAAGATGATGGTACCAGCTGGTAAAGAGAAAGAGCACTGTTACAAAGGGAGAAGTAGTATTGACTGAATCATCTACCTGCTGTGAAACTGGCAAGAAAAACATTTTTTGAGCTGTTTTAACAGTGCATGTTTTGAGAATTTGCTTTGAAACCGCTATTCAAGGCACTAAAAACAACTTTGTAAGTCCTGTGTCTTGGTTAAAATGTACTGTGCATGGTGATATTTAATTGTCATTATTTGTTGGGTTTTGAAATCAGCTATGTAATTGTACAAACTATTTTTTTTCCAGTTATGACATGCACTGATTATATCCCAAGGTCATCAAATGATTATACCTCACAAATGTATTCTGCAAAGTAAGTCGAACAACTGTTACTAAATTCTGTAACTCTTACTTCTTTCTGAAGTTACCTTTTTGCATCTTTATGCATTTCTGTATTGCTGTAAAGTGTAAATCATGCTTGTCTTCTGGCAACAGATACTCATTGCTGCAGACACTGAAGCTGATAGAAGTAACCCTTTGACTTCAGTGGCTGTTGTTTTATGATCACAAGGATAAATGAGTCACTTCAAGTAATTAACAATACAATAGTCTTGCTGCATAATGCCCATAATATTTGAGGAATAAACAAACTGGACATAAATTAATACAAGGGGGATATAGAATTTTCTGGTCATTTACCATATTTGGGTATTTTAATAGTTCTTCCCATTGCAGCACATAGTAGGCCTTAACCCCCTCCACTTGCTTTTGTGTAGTCTCTTTGTGTGTTCCAGTAGTTTTGACACAAACTACTATATTGTGTTAGCTTTAGATTTGATGTTGTGAGGCATGATAAGTGAAACTAATTGCTCATGCCTGCTGGAATGGGGAGTTTGTTCTTCCCCTCTCACCCTGCCCTCCCAGCCCTGGAATAAGCACTGGTGCTCTGGCTTCGTTGAGGAGAGAGTTTCCCCCGCTGTCACTGCAAGAAACAGGCAGCATATGTAAAACCAAGAGCCTGTTGGATTGGGAAACACAAGCAGGTATTATGCTCAGAGCACGTCAAGTGTGTATTGTTTCTTCTTCCTCAAGCAATTTTTTATGTGCCTTCTGGTTTGGAGGCTGAAAGATGCATAATGTAAATAGTTCTGTTTCACTTTTGTTCTTTCTTTTTAATAAGGCCATATGCACATATCCTTTCTGTACCTGTATCGGAAACAATGAGCCCTTACCCTGGTCAGACTCAGTACCAAGCACTACAGCAGCCTCAGCCCTACACCATCTACCCGCAGACCACCCAAACCTATGGACTACCTCCTTTTGGTAAGAAGTAACTTTTCAAAGACTTTTCAGTGCCTGCAGTTATTGTCTATGTCTCATTAAAAAGCCAATGTTAACCTTAACCAGGCATGTTGGAGAGAAGAGTTTATAGGCGAGCACGTGCCTAACTTAAACTGTAGATCTGTATCTACAAATAATTATAATTATAAAAATTAAGATGATACAATATTATTCCTTACAAAGCTGTTTTCCTGGCCATTAATTTGGATGTCTCCCCATGAAGCTTGCCAGATGGTTTTTAGTTTAGGATCATAATTTTCTGCAGTTGTGGTATAGCTGTGTTTGTGCAGTTTCCTTGTCAGTGGAATCACCCAGGACCCGATACTACAGCATCTCTGCTGAAGGTGTTTTTCCCTTTGCTTTTTGCTGGCCAGGATTAAGACTTTCTTATTATTTCATCTTTCACCAAATGTAGATTTCATGCTAAAATGTCTCTAAGTTTACTAGGCAAATAATTTTGCTTAAGTTGCTCTAATACTTGAGCCCTCTATTAGCCGCTCCAGTTTTTGCAAATGCTTGAAGTGTAAGAGTCTTGTTATAACGTGAGCAGCTAAAGCTCGATGACAGGGTTGAGCTATTCACCCTGTGCTTCCTTTATAGTGCATGGAGAGAGAGACACAACTCTGGGATGGTGGTCTGTTTTAGAAGATAATGACCATCTTTCTCCATGATGTGTAAAGGGAGTTGAGGATGAGTAGTGCCAACAGAAACATCTAACTTCTGGGTGGGTTAGCTAGTGAAAGGAGCTGCCTGGTCTTTCCTTGTACTCTGTGTATTAAAGTGTCAGGCACTCGGGGAAAAAAACATGACTGACTATCATGTATGAAATTTTATGACTGATTATTAAAAAATAACATTTTAACTTCTCTTTTCATTTTTTTTTATGTTGTCCTGCTTGGTTTCATATGTAAATATTGTATATTGTTGCCAGCTGTTAAAAGTGCATGGTGACAGAGGTTGTTTTGCCACTTAGCGCCTAGCTGTAATGAGAAGGGAGAGCATCACCCTTCCACGCAGGTAACACGGGGAGCACCACGTGTGCTGTCAGAGAGCTGCGCAGCCGTGGGGTAACCATGAAGTGTCTGTCTCAGGGGCTTGTGGTCATGCTCAATGAACAGAGCCTCTTGCAGATTTATCTGTAGTGCTAAAATCTTAGTACCTTGAAGTGTAAAAGGATGAATTTTTCCTTAGCTGAAGAACTAGATGTGTTTGAATAAAACCAGCAACATTTCAACATTTATGGCTTTTGTTAGCTGCTGACACAGCAAGGACTTTTATATAAATTACTGAAAAATTGATCTGGCATTGCATTTTTGAAAGATCATGTAGAAAAGATGATACGGCTAGGCTCAGTTTTACATAAGTTACATTATTAGGTCTGTTTAAAGTAATATGTCACAAATTGTTATCTTTATGAGAAAGGTAAATATGTAAAATTAATCTACATACCTACCTTTTTTTTTTTTCATATATATACCTGGGATTCATGAAGAGGCATTTTCTTGTGATTTGAGGGATCCTTAGGAAAAAAATAATGGTTTTATAGTAACTGGGACGCAAGGGTTTGATCAAACAGTATCTCCCAAATCTTATTTTCCCTGTGTTAATGCTGAGATACATTGTTCTGACTGATCACTCAAATACCATGAAGTGGGAGCTTTGAGGGATGTAAGTGTTGGGCTGTTTTATTAGGAACACAAGGCTCTTCAGGAGAATAGGGTCATTTGGGTGGCTGTTGGTATTTGCTGCTTCTATAGAAGTTCTAGCTCAGCCCCTGCCAGTAAGGTTCAAGTATGACTGCCATTTCAGAGATTTTTAAAAACCACCAACCCCCCCACCACCTAGCATGATGGCAGTCTCAGGGTTTCTAGTGGGCAAGGACCTGGTGTTATGTGTCCTGGAGAGCTGAAGGTCTCTGCCTGTCGTGTTTTCTGAGCTCCCTTCATTCCTCCCGGAGAGCTTTTCTCTGGAAAGCTAACAAGTGCGGAGAAGTCTGATTCTGTGTCCGTACCCAAGTCTTCAGTTGCCAGTATGGTTTGCCTGCTATCTTTCGAAACACTCTGCTCCTTGCCTTTTTGTGTGGACATAGCATTGGGTGTTGTCGCAATGGTCTGTTACCTACAAACTGTTCCCCACCCCATGTTATGGTTGCTGGAACGTACTTATTTTCCCTGGGTGCCTGCACTTTGGTTTCAGTGCCTTGTTGCACTGGTTTTGCTGTATCTGAACAGTGTCTGGTGGTTTTCTGCATTTTTTAAATGAATAAAATAATATAAAATAAACAAGTGTTCATTGATAGTTTGTTGTGAACGGCACGCTGAGGCTGGTTTGTATGTTCTTAGGTATTTTACTGTGTCACTTCTTTTTTTAAAGCAAATATGTGTAAATATGTGGAATACTCCTTTGAAGTATTAGGACAAGAAATTTAAAAGGGTGTTTTAGACTTATCTCTAAAATTTTTTGTGGGAGGGAGGCTGTAGGGGTTTTTCTTAGTGTTTTGTGTGTGTGTGATGTTTTGTTGGTGATAATGGTGGTGGCTGTATTTGAGAGGGCTGTGTTTGTGGTTTTTTGTTTTTTTTTTTTTAATCAAAAGGCTCTGGAATTTGGGGGTACTTAGTTGCTTCAGTGTTGTACTATGAATGTAATAGTGGAAATTCTTCTGAAGGCCTAGGCAAGAGATCAGCATTTTCTGTTGACTTCATGGGAACTTTTGTCTGTTAAAGATCTTATGAAATGTGATCAGTTACTGCCTTGTCTTGGTATGGATTTTGAGTTCTATTATTAAATACCTGAATTTTTAGTCTGAATTTAAGTGTTAGTAAGATGTTAAAAGTTGTATTTCCAGTAATGGGAATCACAGTGCAGCGGCACCTGATCGATCATACTGACTTTGCATGGTGTGATGGACAGGTGGAGGGTAGAGGACTGAACATGCACAGTGCAGAGGAAATACTACAAATTGTTTCTGCTCACAAAATCTCCATTGAGCCAGTGAGGACTTGACCAGCTTGCTCAGATGTTTTACTGGCATCAAAGGGCCTGTTCCAGAGGTTTGCATGGCTTTCTGCCATGTATTTGTTGCTACGCCAAAAAGAAAGCGTCAGGGATTATCTAACTGGAACAAAGTAGGCATATTTTAGGTATGAAATTCAAGCAAGCTGACAAACACAAGCACAGTCTTCAGATCACTCAGGTCAGGATGTTGCTTTCAGAGAAAAGATGACCTGTGCTCTTGCCAGTTTGTCACCTTTCCTTGTGCTGTAATACTTTTTTGGTGGTGTTTAGTGCATTGTTCTACTTGTAATCTGTAGTTCTTTTATTAAAGAAGCATTAAAATAAGAGTAGTTACATACAGCTGCATATGTGTGGCTGTAAGTTGGTGTTAGAAACACTGTGGATGCGATGGTTTACATTAACTCAAGAAAAACGTACAAGTGGTGGACTATCCTGTGTGGGATCTTTCTACATATGTGCACGTGTCCTGTGACATTCTTCTGCCCCAGCTGTAGTGCTGCTGTTGGATGTGGAGAGGTCTTTGTTCCCCATCGCCTGGCTTCCTCTCTGTCATCCTCAAGGCTGTGCTAGCTTATAAATGCTGTCTTGCAGAACGAGAGGGAAGGACATCTGCCACCAGGCCAAGAGTGTGCCTTGCTTTATGGAAACTAGAACATGTCTATACTGGGAGATAACAAAGAGAGAGACAGTCATGGAAAGCAGGGGCTGAAAGATGCCTTAACACATGACCTGAATCAGCTCTTGCACTCGCATCCAGCCAGCCCTGTGAAGACCTCTGATGTGTGTGTCTGACCTGGTGTTACACTCTTCATGTGATAATTGTCATACAGCATTCACAGTTGGTTTGTGTTTTGTTGTCACAGTTACTAGACACTTCGGTGTGTCCTGTGACCATCTCATTATGTTGCTGTCTGCTCCTTGTCCATCTATCTTGCACTGTAAGGAACTGTTGGTTACTGTCTCCTCTAAAAACTACTTACCTATTTGAAGATTGTGGCACTCCCTTTCCAGACTAAACAAATACAGCTACTCCCATTCTCCTTAGAGGATCTGCTTCCCATATGTTTTATTCTGGAGTTTCTGCAATATATCTACAATCTTTCTTAAATCAGTCTTTCCCTTTTGTTTGCTAATTATCATGGTTCTCAAGGTTTGAAACAGTAATGAAGATGCAACTTGAGAGTCGAAGAATCAAAACCCTGGTGTGGCTGTACAGATAGGTGAATGACTTAATTTGACTTATAGGTGACAGTTTGAGATCAGGTATGTAAATAAATCAAAGAGCTGTTGCAGAATTTAATTCTGAAAAAGCTGCGGCATGGAGTGAGCTCTTGGAATTGCTGCTCTTGTCCAGCTCTATAGGGTGTCCCTTGTCTTCTGGGTAAGAGACTGGAGCTCACAGCCCGTGGCTTGTCCTGCTAGAGTGGGTGAAAGGCTGGGGGGTGGCTTTTGCAGCCTTGGTACTGTTTTTGGGGGCTTTAAGAAGGAATGCGGTCTTTCTGCTGGCCCTGAATTTTGTGTCTAGCTCCAAATGTCCTTTGTCCCTCTGCTTCGCACACCCCTGCTTGTTTTTAAGTACATCCGCTCAACCAATTCCTGCTTTCTAACAGGGCCAGGGAGAAATGCCTTTGCCTTTGGCTGTAGGTCTGGAAACACTTAAAAGCCCGAAGAGCCTTGAAGAATCAGGCCTGAGCTGAGCTACTTCAGTCGGATGCTGTTTTCATCACTGTTAGTGCAGTAGACTAGACCTTACACAGCACCAGAGCTAAAACCACACTGCTTGTATGTGCCCTGTATGGATGAATTACAGTCACTTTGCTGCCTCTGTGCTTTGCCTAGTGTTGTTAGAAATGCTTTCCAGAATGGCAGGAAATCTAGAAGAAACATTTGGATTTTTTTCCCTTTTTTTTGAGCTGTATATTTGCTGTTGTCAGCCTATGAAAAAGACTGCTTTGTGGCTTGTTTTAAAATATTCAACCCAAAGCCCAGTGAAGTAGTAGAAGCCTTGACTTTAATGGATACCAACTTCAGCCTCACTATGTAATAGCTGAGGTCATTTGCAGTGCTGTGCAACTCAGCCCAAACATCAGAGGGATTAGCAGTTCCTTTATACCAACGTGGCAGTGAACTTTACTGTGACACTAACGGATTTTTAGCTGAAAGTTTTGGGAATTGGTCTTGTTGGTGCTCCTAATTTTCTCTTTTTCAGCCATTTTTTTCAGCAGCTCTAATCCATGCACAGCCTGACAGCACTTACTGTTGCAGAAATCAAATATTTTCCATGTGTGATTTGTTACTTGCTTTTGTGACAAGCAAAAATCTTAATCTGAGGTAGCAGCATGCTGTTTGGTCCCAGCATATTTGTTTGTAACTGGTCCAATTTATCTGATTCAGGTGCACTGTGGCCAGGTATGAAACCTGAAAGTGGTTTAATTCAGACTCCATCTACAAGTCAGCACAGTATTCTTACCTGCACTACAGGGTTAACCACAAGCCAGCCCAGCCCAGCACATTATTCTTATTCCATTGAAGGTAACTTGGCATGGTTTTTATCTGCATCTCTCTCCACCTAATTGAGTCCAGATACCACAAGTAGAGAGGCTTGCACGTTTGTTCTGGGTTTGTGCATGCTTCTTTATGCTTTGTCTCTTTTCTCTTTGTGCGTGTGTATGTGTTTGCTTTTGTATTTGCTACATACCTCTGTATGCACCAGGCTGGCTTTTTGGTGCCATGCTGATGGACTTAACAGGGTGAAGAGCAAATGGGAAGGGGAGAGGAGACTAAATGTTGTGTTCCTGCATGCCTTTACTGGGAATCCTCTTGCAGCTCAAGCTCTTTGTTGGTGGTCTTTAGCTTGATGTCAGGAAATACACTGACTGATGTTGGATTTTTTTTCTTTTTTACTTTTTTTTTTAATTACTTCTGGAGATAGATGGCTCATATATTGCACACACACATATAGTCATACCCCCTCCAGCTTGGTAGATCTGCTAGAAGGTTGATTTCTCTGTATGGAACTAGCCTGTTCCAACTGCAGGAAGTGCCACATCCAAGAAGCCAGGTGCTGAATTTCACCAGCTTCCAAAGCAATTTTTAGGAGTAAATGTGCCGGTTAGCTGAATAATGGAATATTGTTGCTTATGGCAAATACTTGTAAATTGATACTTTTTTTTAGTCAGGATTTTTGCCATTTATGTTTGGGTGATGAATTGTCAAAATTTGTCTCTTTCTCTGTAGTTTTTAAAAAGCATTTCAGGAATTCTTACTCTATTTCTTGTGTGATATTTTCATAGAGTAATTCAGGGACTTCAGGAGATCTTTAGTTCAGCTTCCTGCTCAAAGAAGAGTTGACACTGAATTCAGAACTAGGTTGCTGAGGGCTTTATCTGGCTGGGTCTCAAAAACCTCTGAGGATGGAGATTTCCCCAATTCCAGTGCCTGACTCATCATGGTGAAACTTTTTTCTTTTGTCAGCTCGGAGCATCCCCTTTTTCCCATTGTGACTGTTTCTCTCCTGCTGCCGAGCACCTGCAAAAAGAGCCTGTCGTCTTGATAACCTCTGTGCAGGTACCAGCAAGCTGCTGTCAGGTCCTCCAAAGCCACCTCTTCTCCAGGCTGGATGCTCCTGCAGCTGCCCCTTGCAGGGCACGTGCTGCAGCTCCCTGTTTTGGTGGCTCTTTCAGTGCAAGAACCGCTGAATTTTATCAACGTGTTTCTTGTGCTTGACGCCCCAGACTGAATGCCGTATCCAGATGTGGTCTAATGAGTGCCAAGTAAAGGGGCAGTAACTCTTAAAATTAGCAATCGGTGGGTTTTAGCATCTCTTTCACTGATAGGTAGGGCTGTGCAGTATGTCATGGTACCTGCTCAGCTTGCATCATTGTAACCGTAAATGGCCCAGCGTAATGTTTATCCTTAATTTACTTTTCACGCTCATAACATGAGCAATGCAACACTGGAAATACTACCTTCCTTCAAACATAAGTCTCCTACAGGTACTCCCACAGGCAGAATGAATGATAAAATTTTATTGCACCAGCTTTAATTGCCTGGAGTCAGAAACGGTTCTGTATAGCATGACCCCTGGCAGGTTTGCCAGCGGTGTGCCACGGTGAGCACGCGAATCCCTGGGGGCTGGTGAGGTGACGGAGCTGCCATTGGGCCTCGCTCCGCAGAAGGACTTTGAAACATTTGATCCGCACTGCTGTGAGAATGTGTGATTTGAGGAGAGTTTCCCTTCAGGCTGCTCTTTGAAAGTTTGAAAAAGTCACCTGAATTGTGTAAATGCTATCACTTTTCTGAAAAACTTTTTGCAAACTGGCAGGAAACTCTACCTATTTTGGATTTGCTATGTTTCCTTTTCGTCAAATTAGCAAGCAGCCACTGAGTGGTCAGCTCAGTACTTGGGCTGGTGTAAGGGAGGTGGTGGAGCAGGACCTAGAAGGGTGGACAAAGTTGCTTTGATAGTAACCTCTTGAAAATCTTTTCTCTCCGATCAAAATAGTAGCATGATACACAGTTGTACAACGCTACTGTCCCACCAGAGGTGTATTTCAGTGCATGGGTATGGTTTAGTCTGCAAATGCTGGACTGAATTAATGTGATATTTGAACCCTGGTAAATGGTGAGATGTACTTAGTGACTGAAGATTTTACTTTTTGTACTCACCTGAGCTGTGTCCATGGTGGTACGTCGCAGAGGCGCTTGGAAGTGCTGGGAGCAATGTGGGAGGAATGGCTGCTTCTTGCCTTGCCTCTTCCTTCCCTGTGAGAGCAGAGCAGCCAAATGAAACATAAAATGCATTAATTGCAATTTCCCTTCCCAGCACATGAAGCAGGTTGCAACAACTTTGAAAACAACTGAAGCAAAACTGAGTGGGCTGAATAAGGCAGAGGGAGGCAGGGATATAAGGTCTGAGGATGAGCTCTGGAAATGGAGAAGAGGAAAGAGCCACAGCAACTTCAAACTTGTGTTTGCTGGTCTGTTAAACCTGAGACCATGAAGCAGTCCTTTTTGGTACATCCATGCCAAACATTTTTGCATGTTTTTGGCCCATTCACAGGTAAAAGGAACTGAGGCACAGTGCAGAAAGAGTTGGTTAATCTGTCCAGTGGGAGCTGTTTGTAAAGATCTGATGTGTAACACTGCATAGATAAAAGGTAATAAAATAAAAAAAAATGTTGGAAGGAAACCAGAGTTAAGGTAAACAATAAAGTTCATATGAGGTAATCTGTTTTTTTACCAGAACCCCGGCAGCTGGAATCTTTTTTTCTGTAATTTCTTAACTCTGTTATCTATCTCAGTGGAGAAGCAGCCTCTTCAGAGTACTACAGATGAGAATCGCTTTCTGTTTCCTCTCTGTGATAATCTTAGAGAGATGTTAGAATAATCTGTCTTCTAGATGGTTCATCTCCTCCAGCTTCACAGCAGATTTGTTCTGCATTAGTGAGGGTCTTTTCTGGAGAGCTGCAATTCACAGTGACCTAGGAAGTAATATTTTCTTAAGGTAATAACAGCCTTGATTGTTTCCATAACATGTATAGTTGGAAGGAGTTGTATTTGGAAACTAACCCCTGTTCACTAGCAGTTGCTTATGCGTAGTATCTGTAATGGGCACCTTACTCTCACAGCTGTGTTTCTAGTAGCTGTATAGCTACTGTAGGTACTTGAGTATCTTTATTACCATTATTGCTGTTTAGTGCAGCCTTTTCTCCTTTTTCTAAATGTTCTCCCCCCCAGAATTCTCTCCCATCTGTTTTTGAACACTACTATCTATGAGGGGATTCCCAGGGGCTAATTATTTACCTTGCTTTTTGCTTCTGCAGAGATGCCACTCTTCACCTTTCTCACCTCTTGTAAATACTGTGTATTTCTGCGCTTAAGATACTTTTTTTTTGTTGTTTTTCATCTTTTTTGAGGCATATTTCAGATGCATTCCTCTTTTGAGGAGCCATTCACCAGGTAGAATCTGTGCTTGCCATAACACAACATACGTTGATTAAGAGTTCATGGTGGGGTCTCTTTCCAAAAAAAAACTTTCCCTGGGGTAGAAAGACTGAAGCCTTCAGAAGCTTGAGTTCTTCAGTCTTGGGGTGAATTCCACATGGGTGTTATTTGCAGAAAGTGAGGGCTTTTCTTGGAGGGAGGGTAAAGTAGGTGATACTCTGGATTTCTGCAAGCCTTTTCATAAGCATCTAAAAGTGATTTTTGGTTTTATTTATGTGCAGAGAAAGAAGGTTTAGCAAAAGAAAATATTTCTTGGTGGCACCTGGTTTAGTACATCCTGATTTTGTTCATGCTGATTTCATTATTTGTTTTCACTAATCCTTGAGGGTCCTGAAACCCCATGTGGAGTAATGGTTAATGGAGTGGCCCTGTGGCTGTAAAATCACAAAATCTGCTAAATGACTGGTGTTCCAAGAAGAGGCTCTAGCAGTCTTTTCTGTGTTTTGGAAGAAGTGAATGCAGGGACATGAACGCTATTAAACATCTTAAAATTAATCTGAACAACTACATGTTTCTAATAATTTGTCCTACAAGCTGTTGACAAATTATTTTAGAAAGTCTCATCCAAAAACCAATTGTAGTATCACAGGGATATAGGGAGATATGTTCACTTTCTCCAGTAGGAAGTGCCCTTTTTATACTATTTGAAATATTTTCACTATTTCCTTAAATTTTTGTATATAATTAGTCTAAATATGCTCAGTCCAATGCAGAGAGAATACTTTTAATCAGAACTAATTTAAACACATTCATATCCATTTTACTGTTTTCTTCTTACTCATTTTCAACTGCTAATGATTGAACATCAGAATGTGATTGTGGTTTTCTCAAAACTTCTAGGAACAATGTGAAACTACAAACTTTACTCCAATTGCTTAGCAGGTGTGGAGGGAAAAAGTTTTTCAACCATTTGAAAGTACTGTTTTTGAAGACATGCTAGCTCTCCGTCCCTGTAAGCTCAGTTGCAATGTAACTGGTTTCAAAATATAGCCCAACTCTTTTTTGGCTGTTACAAGCAGAGTGCTGCTGGAAGCACAAATGCTTGCACATAAGCCTAGTAAGTACTTATCCAGCTTGGATTGGTCTTGTCTCTTGTGCTTTTCTGGAAGCATTTAATGCAGTAATTCTTAATTTTACAGCATCAACTACCAATGCCAGTCCAGTCTCCACATCCTCAACTGTTGTCAATATTTCCACATCAGCAGTAGCCAGCATCTCACAGGTAAAACTACTTCCTTGTTATATTTATGGGCAGCATCTACTTCATCTTCGTTTAACACATTACTCAAAACTAACAAAGGAAGGCCAAATATTTGCATCACTTCAAATGGAGCACAACGGGTGCTAGAGTTATAGGGCTCAGTATGTAACTCTTGCTGTCTCTTTGACCACGGTGCTTTTCCCTTCGGCCTTCGCAGCAAACTCACTTCATCTGTTCAAAGCTGTTTCCTTGTCTGCAGACTGTGTACTGAATCTTAAACAGGGTACTGAGATCTCTGCAAGAGAGACGGTGGAGAAGAAACAATAGAGCTATTTTGAGAACCAAACCTACAGGGAGGATTATAGGTGGATGTTTTTTGAATGCCTTTGTTCTCCCTCAGCAAGAAAAGGAAAATAGGTTGTACACAAACAAAACAAACAAAAAAACCCCCCAGTAGGGTAGGAGATGCATTCTGATGGTGCTAGACTAAAACAAAGTAAAAAAAAGCCCTGCAGCCAGCACAGAGCCCTTCCCCTTGACTGTTGACCTGCTGTGGGTAATACACAGCACTGTCAGTCGTTAACTGCCATTCTGAATATTTAGCTATACAAAGGAACCCTTCAGTGTCACAACTTTTGCAGAAAGAGAATATAGGAAGTGTGGAAAATGCAATGGATGCACAAAAATCCTTGTATGCTCATGCTGTTGCTTTTTAAGGTACTTTCATTAACGTAAACTTGCTTGGAGCTGTAAGGGGAGAAATTTTCCTTCAGTAGTGCAGACCAAGGTACCTGGTTCACAAATCCAGGTTACTCTTTGAGGGAATTGGGAGTGCACTGTGTGACATGACATTTGGGGTGGCTGCTTTCTTTACTATCAGTAAAAGAAATTAAAATCCTCAAGAACAGCTTCAGGTGCTTGGTGATCTCCTAAAGGAGTAAATAGTCTTCATACATGGATATCTTTCATCACAGCATGCAAAATAACTGGTTGCTGAAGTCAGGACATGAGTAAATGCGGTTTATCCTGGAGCTCTTGTGGCCAGGATTGCACGGTCAGCCAGTGCCAAGACCACTTTCTGTTGCTATCAGTACATCTGGTATCAGGAAGTAAAATACAAGACAAAACCACAAATTCCAGAACACAGTGTGGATGATGCCATGGCATCCACTTGATACTCCCCTGTTCCTGTCACATCATTTTTGAAGAAACTGGAGGCAGAGGAGTGGCCTTGTGATTGCTGGCCTCCTGTCTGCAGAACCTGCCTGTCCGATTGGGAAGTTGGATCTCTCGACCTTTTTTTGGGATGTCTTATGTAAGCAGAAAGAAATGGCATAAAGTCAGACTGTGGTCTTGCTGGGATTTGTCTTTGAGAGACATATTCTAGCATAAAAGTCATCTTTCAGAAAACTTTCTATATTAAGAAGTGTCCTATCATAACCGATGCTTTCCTCTAGCAGGAATATCCTACGTACACGATCCTCGGCCAAAGTCAGTACCAGACATGTTACCCAAGTTCTGGCTTTGGAGTTGTAACACCAGCAGACAGCAACACGGAGAGTACTGCATTAGCAACAGCTACGTATCCAACCGAAAAAACAAACGCCATGGTGCCTACGCGGACAGTGCAAAGACATTCCTCTGGTAATGCTTGGCTCTTGAAACCTGAAAGCAAGGATGGGTGGCTGCCAGTGAGCAAAGCACCCAAATCGACAATTTTGAACTCAGTGAAGTTCCAGACCTCTCATCTTTACCTTATGGGATGCTACAGACAGGGCATGACAAACACCACACTGTGATGTTGTAAATCAAAAAGCATGGTGCTTCAAGCACTTTCCCTCTTTCAGGAAACAGGTGCCCTCTAGTTGGGGTGAGAAGCAGCAGATTTACCCATGAGAATGTGTTCTTATTTGATGTTGAAAACCTAAGGAATTGACCTGTTATTTCAAGGCACTGACCAGGGAATGGCCCAGTTGTTAATGTTTTCAGTGCCGTTTTCTTAGCTCAGGAATACACCAAGTTCACCATTTTGCATGAATTTTCATAGGATTTGCAATGTCTCTTCTTCAAGACCCAGACTGAATTGAAGCTCTTTCAAGTCCCCTGTGCCCTCTGCCTTACCACTGCAGTTCTGGTCCGATTTCTGAACTAGTTAGGCAGATATCTGGGATGTTAACTCTTCTGCCTGAACTGTTAATAAAGGATTTAGAGAGTATCTCCCATCATGATTGTAATATTCTTCACATCAAAACATTGATTTTTTTTTTTTTTTTTTTTTTTAATAGTGTTGCTTTACTCTTTTCCTGGGAAAGGTGTTCTTACCAGTAGCAGAGTGGCTCCATAATGTATCCCCATCAGTCATGGCCATGGTGCTTGGCCAAGTCTGTGTCTCCAGGGCTGAGATCATCTCTGTTATTCTTTACTGATTCTTGGCTAGGCCAGTGGAGCTGTAGTCTATGTCTGTTTCACAGTTAGCACACTGTGGATTGGTGTGTGATTAACACACTCCAGATAACTCTGTGCACTGACTGTTGTTTAACTGTTAGTCAAAAGCTTACAGTGGCATAGGAGTGAGTAGTGTGTTTGGAGGTGGAAACAGCATATTTTGTATAGTGTCGCTTGACACAAAAGGCATTTGACTACTCCGGGAAACGTGGGACAGAGGAGCATTGTTAAATACTTTCCTTTGTACACTCATCGCAAACCAAGGGTTTCTGGTGCTCTCTCAAGAAGTATTAAAAGAAACAATTGAGAAATAAAGTAGTTCCAGGGTCGTGAGACATCTGAGGGGTTACACGCCTTAGGAGGGAGGGTGCTCTGTCTTTGGCTTTCTACTGCAGGCAGAATGCAGTAAGTAGCTCGGTCCTGGTAGACTGAATTGAGAAGACAGAGCTGTTTTGAAATGATGGGACAAAGAAATCATGTTTTATGTTCTAATAAGGGTTCAACTGCTGCATCGTTAAAGCAAGATACCATCTTGCCTTTTGCAAAGGAGGTCTGTGGCCAAATGCTCTAAGTTTTATGTTGGTATTTGTTTTGAAACATGAGGTGATGAGACCTGTGTGATTTCTTTTTTCTAGGAGATGCATCCACAAGTCCTTCATTATCAAGAGCAACAGCAAGTAAAGAGTTAGATGAGCAGGCAAGAAAAAACATCCCCGGGAAGAACAGGGGGAAAAGGAAAGCAGATACCTCCTCCTCACAGGACAGTGAACTGGAGGTAAGTAGTAATCTTGTTTTCTACAGGTAGCATTGCATAGAATAGAATCATAGAATCTTTGGGTTGGAAGGGACCTTAAAAGGTCATCTAGTCCAACACCCCTGCAATGAGCAGGGACATCTTCAACTAGAGCAGGGTGCTCAGAGCCTCGTCCAACCTGACTTGGAATGTTTACAGGGATGGGGCATCTACCACCTCTCTGGGCAACCTGGGCCAGGGTTTCACCACCCTCATTGTGAAACATTTCTTCCTTAGATCTAGTCTAAATCTGCCCTCTTTTGGTTTAAAACTGTTACCCCTTGTTCTGTTGCTACAGGCCCTGCTAAAAAGTCTGTCCCCATCTTTCTTCTAAGCCCCCTTTAAGGACTGCAATAAGATCTCCCCGGAGCCTTCTCTTCTCCAGGCTGAACAACTCCAACTCTCTCAGCCTGTCCTCATAGGACAGGTGTTCCATCCCTTTCATCATTTTTGTGGCCTCCTCTGGCCCGCCTCCAACAGATCCATGTCTTTCCTGTAGTGAGAGAGAATTTGGGAAATGCCCATGACTAATGTTATCTGAGAACTGGCCCAAATGAGTTCTTCAGTGGTCCTTGACAAGCATCACTTAAATGTGTCTTGGAATCATAGTGGCATCAATGGAGGAGACATCTGGGTGTCTCTAGTACAGCCTTCTGCTCAGAGCAGGGCTGTCCCCAGCACTAAAACCATGGCTTTGTCTAGCTGAATCTTGAGAATTTCCAGGGTTGGAGATCCTTTACTGTCTAGTGATGGGCCCCAGGAGTACCACATCCACCCGGGGAAGGAGGTTTTCTATCTCCAACTGGAATCTCCCAAGCTGCAAATTTCCCCTTCTTATTCCATGGCAATTTTCCACCTGTCACTACTGAGAAGAATTTGTCTTCATCATTTTTGCTGTTCCTCTTCAATTAGTCGTGGTCTGCTACTAGATCACCCTAAGTCTCCTCTTTGCTGAGGTAAACAGTCACAGCTCCCTCAGCCTCTCCTCTAGGCTGCTGGCCGTCTCGACAGCCTTTTGCTGGCCGCTCTCTACTTTCCTCACACACCTCTGGAACTGGGGGTGCAATCTGGGGTGACATCCCCAGTGCCAAGTACAATGAGACAGCACCTTCCTTCTGTCAACTAGGCACACTTTGTATTCTCCAGCATGCCGTTTGTCTTATCCACAGGGAGAGTGCGCTGCTGGCTCATACTGCACCTGATGTCTGCTGTACCCATCAGCTCCTTCCAGCCTGGACCAATATGAGGGGTTATTCTACCCCACATGCAGAATCTGCAGTTACTGAACAACTGCAGGGGTTGGTTGGCCCCATTCTCAAGTTTATCAAAGTCCTTCTGTACTGAAACTCTGCTATTCCTCATGGCAGCCAATCCCCCTTATTTATCATAACAAAGGGGTCTCTGATAAACACCAAGGTCATTTACCTGGTGCTCTCCAGATCACAGACAGTAAACGTCTACCCTAGCAAGGCTCTAAAGTTCATTAGCGCTCTTAACTATAAAAGCAAGAGAAGCTTTTGAAATAGTTTGACGAAGAGAGCCTTATTCTGACTGCGTAGCTGCATTGTAGCAGTATACAAATTCCACTGCGATAAACTGAAAGAGTTTAATAATGTGTTCAGCCTGTAAGATGAATACTGTTGTTCATACCTGTTAAAAGCATACTGCAACTAACCACAAAAAAAACCCTAAAACTTGCTCCTTTATTGTAGCTCAGTGCTTGGAATATCTCAACTCTAACCTGCTTTTATTCTTTATGCAGCGAGTGTTTCTCTGGGACCTGGATGAAACTATCATAATCTTCCATTCACTTCTTACAGGGTCTTACGCTCAAAAATATGGCAAGGTAATATTGTCTTTTCTGTGGAAGAAAAACCATATCTGTCATGCAGAATTAAATGTTAATATTTGGAAAAGGAATAGAAAATTATATTTTGTTTTAAATGCATAAGGTGGTACTTCTAACTCGTTGGCAGTCTGGGGCAGGGAAAGAACACTACACTTGGCTTTATACAGAGCTAAGGATATGGACCTCACAAACACTTCCCTTCTAACAATCAAGTCTTAAAATGTATCATCATTGGGAATTATTGAGGTCATAGCACATAGTTAAAGGCAGTATTTTTTCTCCTTCAAAATACTTCAAAATATGTTGAAGATTTTTTGAATGTTTTGTTCGTATTGCCTCTGAAAATGCATCAGTTCCTGCTATGCAGTACTGAAGTGTTTTGTTACATTTTGTGTCAATGTATTACCAGAATGTGGATTTTTGTTTTAATCAAGTTTTTTAAAATACTATGGAAATTGTAGTTCACACCACTGAATGCAGATGCAATTACATCAGGCTTGATATACAGTGGAAACTGCAATGTAACTGATGAAAAATTTATGTGCCTGTAACCACAATGAATTTACATTTTCTCTTTTTGTTTTGCCAGGATCCAACTCTAGTGATTGGCTCAGGTCTGTCAATGGAGGAGATGATCTTTGAAGTAGCTGATACTCACTTGTTTTTCAATGACTTGGAGGTACATGGCAAATGCTTTTGAAAGGCAAAACTCCACATTACTTTGTTAGAATTACACTCCACCATTTGTGAGGGCCATTGTGCTTCAGAGCCACTTAATACTGAAACATAACAGTCTGACAAAACTGAAGTGGTTCTAAGCACAATCAAATCAAAGAGGTGTACTCTTTTATCTGAGGCAGATGTTCTGCAGACTTCTAGTGTCATGAGCTCTCTTAGCTCTCTTACGGGTTTCTACTTGAACCTGTATAATTAAGAGTGATGTCTGCTTTATCTTGTATTTTCCTTCTGGACTGGTAAGCACTTTTCTTTCTCCTGTTTTGAAATGGAGACCAAAGGTGTGGGGAAACAGGTGACCCTGAAAATGTCAGTTCTCAGGGGCTTTGACTAAGCCAAGGGCAGGATACAACTTGTGCGTCTCAGCCGGTGTCTCAGTAGGTTACATTGGCTGTGTAACAACTGTGAAGGACACGCTTCCACAGGCAAGCAGGCTGTACACATGGAGGTCCCACAGCACCCTCCATTTTCCTTTCCTGCAGGCGCTCTCTGCTGCTCTCCCATTCCCATCCGAGCTCCCATCCTCTTTCATGCACAGTATTCTTTGCCAAATTAAATACATCTCACTGTTTGCCTCCACAGAAGTTGAATATAAATCTTTGCTTTACAATCATGGCAATACTGTATGCTGTGCTATGCTGTATTATCAGACAGTAATGGACACAGTAATGTCATCTATACAGGAAGGTGTGAATTTATGCCAGAATGTGGAATTAAATGGTTAGAAATAGCAAATTTCCTGACTCATGTCACCTTTGATATGGGTCTACAAATATAGACTCATGGACCTAGTTTGCAGAATTTACAGGACTAGTTTAAAGCTTAGGAAGGCTGAATATGAACAGTGAACAATTAATTGTAGGGACATCACTGATGTACATCGTGGGAAAACAAGATGTTTTTGTTGATGCAAATAGAAACTTAAATGAAGCTTCCATTTGTGGCTGTGACTGCTTGCAGCTGTGAACTTTTCAAAGGTGATAAGGGCAGTTACCTCCCTGCCCCAGAAAAAAAAACAAACAAACCACCAAGTACAGTCTTTTGTGCTGGAAAGGTAGTCATTGATATGTTAACTGTGTGATCCACAACAAAACTTATTGCTGTAGATGTTGGTTAGTAGCAGCAGTGGGAAATTCTTGAAATGGGGAAAATTCACGTCTTGTCCTCATGTGTTTGCAGTTTATCTCTGGGTTAAATCAGCTGTGCTAAGCACCAGCCCCGGCAGTTTCACTCCAGGGTTTGTGCTGTGGTTCTCCAGTAATGGAGTTGACAGATGTGTTGATGAAGTGCAGTATCAATACTTGACCAGATAATGTGGGTTTGGGGTATTTGTTTTTTTGTTTGGTTTGTTTTTGTGAAATGGCAAAAGGATTTCAAATGACAAGTGAGCTTTGAGTCCAACCTATTCAGTGAGTGTCAAAATTCCTTTTTTACATACAACTTGAAATGTCATAGAAACATGCTTTGTTGAGACTTTTCTGCTACGTCAAATCTCAGTCTTGGCAAGGACCTGTAGGTGCTGTAGAGTAAAACCTAGTACTGGAAGACAAAGCTAATGAAAGCTATGTGTAGGTTTCTGGAGGCAGCAACAGTAGCCTGTTGCTATTGGGAAATGTGAGGGGATTGCTTTATATCACACTTTCTTTAATCTGCAAATTTCAGTATGTTTCTGGATTACAACAGTGTGACTTTATTTTTATTTTTTTCTTAAACAGGAGTGTGACCAGGTACACATAGAAGATGTGGCTTCTGATGACAATGGCCAAGATTTAAGGTGGTGTACTGATGAATGCATGAAATCTATAGCTGATGTAGTTTTTTGTGGGGACTGCAAAACCAAATGCCCGCAAGGAATGGAGGTCAGCAATATGCAGGGGATGAAATTTGGCAAACGGTGTTTGTTTGCTGCGTGGTATTTCTTTGTAGACTTACAAAACATTAAGACTTTTGGAATTACAATGTGAATTACATTGTCCACTGTTGAATGTTGCCTATGTGCTCAATGACGTCATGAATGGAGGACCAACACTCCAAACTTCATGATCTCAACCTTCAGTCTCCCTGTGGTTTGCATCCCTCTGAGATGATTGTGTACACTATCATGTGGGTTGAGAGTAAATTTTCTGCTGCATTAATGAGCTGAACTGGCTCATGGGAAGGTCTGAGAAGTCCCTGTCTGTCTGGGAGAAAGGAATATGGGGAAAGTGGTGAAGCAGGACCTGGTAAAGCAGCTCATCTGCTTGTGGAGCTGCAGCTGTGATGTAAAGATATAGATGTTATGTTTGAAAAATACTATGCTGGGATTTATCACTGCAGGATGAGAAGGGGGTTAGTGGGAAGGATGCTCTGTATTGCAGAGGAATGAGCCATCAAAGAGCAAAGGAAGGTTTTGTAGCGAAGGGTGTGAAAGAAGAATTGAATCAGTACATTTCAGTACAGCAGTTCAGAACTGGCAGCAAATGTATTTGGATATCAGAGTACATTGCCTGTAGAAGTTGTTCTCTGCTGTTGGAGTGCAGTGGTGGCTGTGCAGAGTTCCTCTCCAAAGTGCCTTCCTAGCTGCTGTCAGAGCTGAAGTCTGCAATCCCTCCAGAAAAGCTGCAGTGATTCTGCTAATGTGGCACATGTAACAGATCTGCTTCTCTGAAATAGCAACTACAATTTCTCCACGGATGGCTTCAGTGGCTCAGGAAGTAACACAAATCACAGCTCATCAGTTGGTGTCCAGGGTGGAGTAGACTGGATGAGGAAACTGGCCTTCCGCTACCGCAGGGTACGAGAGATCTACGACAAATACAAAACTAACGTTGGAGGTGAGTGTTCACCTGCACCAGTATCTGAGCACTACACAGGGTTTGTGGTGCCAGACTCCATCCTTCCTGAGAGCTTTTGCTTTCCTGAGTGTTTGGACATGAAAAGTAACATTCTCCTAGTGCTAAATGGGATGAAATCTCCATGGAATCTAAGAGGGTGCATCTTCCAAAACTGGACGGTGTGCCCAGTGGAGTCTGTGAGTTATCATGTAGATTGGGGTGGTCAGTCAATCATGTACATAAGAGAAAATTTTGGTGCAAACGGCATCCCTTTGCTAATTTTGTATGAAAGGCTGCCTGTCACTCTGCTTAGAATGGGTCTGAATTACTTGCATGTCATGCTGCTTAGGAGGTCTTTTCACTTGTGTCTGCACAAAATCGGTCTTTTATCATGCCATTGTCAAGAAATACAGTGTTCACCCTTTTGGCTGTTGGGCTTATAGTCTGACATGACATCTCTACCATCTGTTCACAAAGTCACTTAAAATCTTCTAGTTTTGCTTGCCTTCCAATGCGAAAGTAGTAATAATGATGCAAACCGCAGATATCAAACGTAGATCAATTTTCTGTTTAGTCTGAATCTTGGCATTGACATCCCTGGGAAAGAGGTGCTGCTGGAGCAGCTCACCTGGCAGGGTGACTCGGACTGTGGTGGGTTGTGGGGTTGGGTACCCTTTGCCTAAGCAAAAAAACAACTTGATAGAACGTTTTCTTGGACATATTTTCTAAAACCCAGGTGTTCAAAACTATAACTTTCATCCTTAAAAATATATCAGTGTGAGTCTGCATTTCAGTATGCTGCAATTACCTTGTTTCTGGTAGGGGTCAGACCATTATTCCGTATTTTGCACGTGAGAAACCTGGATGCAGAGCTTTTCAGGACCTGTCAAAATCCACATGGTAAAGCAGTTGTCAGTGCAGCCCTCAATGGGTCCCTCCGTGGCCTCATTGTCAGAGGACTAGTGTACTTCAGGGCTGGAGTGAAGTGGGGGTTTCATACGTCAGGGCTGGAAATTGCGTGGAGAAAGGTTCAGACTCAAGGTGCTCCTTCCTTGTATTTACTGACGGGAGCAGGTTTGAGTCTATGGGCTCCATTTCTGGCTGCTTTTAATTCAAACCCAGATGCTTTGAGAAAATTTTATCTAAAAGGGATAAAAAATATGGGGATAAAAAAGGAGATTCAAAAAGTTATCTAAAAGGGATCAAAGTGGAAAGGGTCCTTGGGAAATAGGAAGTCGGAGAGGGTGACTGCAGGAGTTCCTTCCCCTGCTGTCTGCAGCCTTGGACAACACCTACTGCTGTAGTGTACAAGAGAAATGCATTTTGTTGCACATATCCTCAGAAATGGTTTGAAATTATTAGAGAAAAGTATCTACCCATTTCCCCACAGTCAGAGTCACAGATGGGTGTCTGGGATCACCTGTGTCACTGGAAGCTGGTTTCTCCCTTTGCCTTGAGACTGTCTCAGCTTTCAGATGTCTTCAGTACCGTGTTATTTATTGCAGAACAGGCAGCTGTTAAATTGAGTGATGGCTCTCGCTTTGTTAGACTTGCCAACTCAGCTGGGAAAACTTGTGTTACTTGCCTTCCAGGCCTTCTTAGCCCACAGAAGAGGGAAGCCCTGCAACGACTAAGGACCGATATAGAAGTGCTAACGGATTCCTGGCTGGAAACTGCATTGAAGTCCCTGCTACTCATACAGTCCAGGTATGGAAACTGGAAGTGTGTATATGGCTTTCTCAGACCTTTCTCTCGCTTAGATTTGCATGCAATACTGTGTTGCAAGTGTCCATAGAAATGAATCGTAGAATCATAAAGGTTGGAAAGGACCTCTAAGATCACCAAGTCCAGCTGTCAACCCAACACCACCATGGCCACTAAACCATGTGGAACTCCACTCTTGAGCACCCTTTGGGATTTTTCTGATGCAGTATCTGTTGTTAGGAAGGTCCCCGTAACAGGATTGTGCTTGCAAAATTGCATTACTGCAGCAGAATTTATGTTTCAAACAAAAAGCAAACAAACCAAAACCACAAATCAAATTCTTGGCCTAAAAAGCCTCCTGAAAGCAGGACAGCAAAGCATATGGCACATTGGAAAGCTGAGCAAGCTGCCCAGAGTAGCCCTTGGCACCACTGGCTGTAGATGTGCTTTTCATGGAGTCATAGAATCTTTGGGTTGGAAGGGACCTTTTAAGGACATTTTCAACTAGATCAGGTTGCTCAGAGCCCCGTCCAACCTGACCTGGAATGTTTCCAGGGATGGGGCCTCTACCACCTCTCTGGGCAACCTGGGCCAGGGTTTCACCACCCTCATTGTGAAAAAATTCTTCCTTAGATCTAGTCTAAGTCTGCACTCATTTAGTTTAAAACCATTACCCCTTTTACAAGTGTTTTTCTTCTTTTAGAAAAAACTGTGTGAACATCCTGATCACTACCACCCAACTGGTGCCAGCTCTTGCCAAAGTTCTCCTGTATGGATTGGGCGAGGTGTTTCCCATCGAAAATATTTATAGTGCTACAAAAATAGGTAAGGGGTTGTGCTGAGTACCTGGCACTGAGACATCTGCTGTGGATTAGCCGGGATTTTTACACAGGAAATACAATTTCTGCAGCTGAGCAGTGCCGGTGGCTGCTGTGGTCCAAGCTGGTCATGTAATAGTGGTGGCTTCTGGCCCCATGACCTGAACTGGGTGTTAACCCCTTCCCAGTAAGACAATAATGTGTTTCTATACTGGGAAGAAGGGACCAGTTCATGCTTCTGTTACTTTCTGTCTAAGACTCATTATCATGGGATTGTCTTTTGGCAGGTAAAGAGAGCTGTTTTGAGAGGATCGTGTCACGATTTGGAAAGAAAGTCACCTATGTGGTAATTGGAGATGGGCGTGATGAAGAGGTTGCAGCTAAGCAGGTGGGTTTCTGACTCTGCAAAGGTGGAATGTGGGTTGATGCAAAGGGAAGTTACTGCAGCAGTCTTTTTCTGCAGGGACTTTTTCCAGGGCTGAACTCTTCAGTCTGGGGCAGCCAGGGGGAAGCTTTGCCTTTGATGCAAGAGATCTTTCATTATGTTAAGATGGGGAGTTTTCTGTCTCTTGGGGGTTTAAAGTTTCTGTTTTACTGTGATTTAGGATTGCGTAGAACATTGTCCCTGCAAAACATTATCTTGATATAGCATGTCTTGATCATAGCATGCAGCTATCAGTTAGGATAATGCAATTTCTCAGAAGCACAGAGGGAGTCAGGACTTGGTTGCCAGCAGTCAGATCAATACACAGCATCTACCATTAGTCTGAATCACAAACAAGGAGCAAACAGTTGGATTGATTTGGACAAGCCTGAATAGGTTGTTCAGTCATGCTAACTAAAGGCAATGAAGTGCACAGATTACTGTCAGGACATGTCTGCAGGCTTCACGCTGTCTGCCACATGCCAGAGTTGTCATCTACTCAGGTTCCCTGGGAGCCCTGGAAAGGCTTTCTTGGGTGAAGCAGCAGCTCACAGCTGAGTGCTGAGGTTTCTATCATGAGCATGCAAAAGCAGCTGATAGTCAGTGCTGGTGCCCGTCATAAACAGATGTGCAGATAAGATAGGCTTCAGATACCAATGTGCGTATGGTTGAGGTCCTTCCTGAACACGGTATGCTGAGATAGTGCTGTCAGAAACACTGTATTGCACAGCCCTACAGCTGTACCTGGGCTGCTTGCACCTAGCTGTGAAATCACTTTGATAAACCTGACTTTGTCATCTCTGTTACAGCACAACATGCCTTTCTGGAGGATCACAAACCATGCAGACCTCGTGTCCCTTCACCAAGCCCTCGAGTTAGACTTCCTGTAAGAAGTTGGAGCAAAGGCATGGCTGCAGCTCCTGCAAGACCTCTCCAGCACTGGGAGGCATTTGGGGACTCACTTTTCAGCTTGATGAAGAAAACATACCTAATGCGAACTGTACAGTAGAACGTGACACCAGGTCATTTCCTCAGGAGCACAAGCCCTGCCAAGACAAAGGTGTCCTATAAAGAAGCACTAGGCTCAGCAGATCTAGAGCTTGTCTGAAGAAGAGATTTACAGAAGCCAGCTGAATTCCTCTAGCAGGTAGTCTCCAGAGGGAGGGGGTGATACAACAGCAGAAGTGTTTGTAAGAGCCTTCTCCTTTCTATTCAGCTTAGTTGTAGAAACCAAGTAAACACAAAACCTTATTTTTATAGAAAAATACTGATGGCAGAGCTGAACCTCCCTTGTTTCACAAGCCGAAAAGAGCTATGTTTTTTTTTTTCATAGGAAATATTAATGAAAATTTCAAAAATACCTCTATTGCTGTGAAATGTGTCCTCTCTCCTTCCCTGGGTGTTCAAAGCAGTTAATTTATTACAATGTCCTTATGTTATTTCCTCAACATGGGATTACTGGAAAATAGAAAGATAAGAGAACGTTTCTGAGATACACGGTTCCTTGCAGAGGAAAGCGTTGGTGTTCTGAGTTGATCCTGGTTGCTTCTAGTCAATGTGTGCACAAGCCCTGTTAACAAGCAGGAGATCACTGGATTCCAGCTATCCATGACCCAGACCATAGATCCCACAGATTTTCCCTGTAAAGGAAAACAAAACTGCCTATGAACATTAGCACAACACTATTGCAGACTGCTCAGATGTGAACAGTCCTCATCTGGACTAGGAATAATTTGAGAGAACTAAATCCTCATGAATGTTACAAAGCAGGGTATGGTTATTAACCTTCACCTCTAGTTATTAACCTTCACCTCTGCTTTCCTGACTTAATTTGTGAGAGTAAATTCCTTTTAGTAGAATCAGATTCAATTTTCTTGTATTATTCTTTGCATTAGCCTAACTACATAGTTAGAAACAAAACCCTTATTAAGAGTGACTTAATCTTCTAAAGCTGTGACTTGGCAGCCTGGAGCACGCTGGCTTTGGGAGTGATGGTTACGCTGATTTTTTTGCTACCATCTCAGGAAGAAAAACTGGAGTCAGTGACCTGCAGTACCACTAGCCAGAAATAGCCAGCTGGAGAGTGGGGGCTGGCACAGGGCGCTGGTTTTGTGCCAGGTCAGGCTGTCTTCGGTGGTGTCTGCCTCCTCCCTGTACGCCGACGGCACCAAATCAGCAGGTGCCTGGGGTTTCTGCACAGAGGACAGATGTCTGCTGTCTCCCACCACACACCTCTGCTGCGCTTGCTGAACCAAACACTGCAGCTGCACCCAAACCTCTCCAGATCTGTGGTCTCAGCCCAGCGTCACCTGCCTGGCACCCCACAGTAGACTGGTCTGAAAGCATGTCACTTCAGGGAGGATGCTGACCCACTCAGGCTGTGCCCACAGAAGCAGGTGATGTGTTTGCCTCGTTCCTTTCATGGCATTAATTACTGAGGAATAATTTCCATCTGTGCTGAAGGAGTTGCTGAGCCAGTGCAGCACATGCCCTGGGAGTGTCTGCTCCTGGGCCAGCACCAGTCACCATTGTGGAGAAGGTGCCTAGAGCAAGGGGTTTGGATCCCCAGAGCTAAGGGACTGGCCACACAGGTCTCTGTTTCACATGTTCCTAGCTCCAGTTTCACTTTTAAAAAAAAAAAAAAAAAAAAATTAGAGGAGATTTTCTTTCTTCAAGGTGGTCACAAGAGTTGGGAGTTGTCTGCTTTCCATACAGCTCCTTGCTAGGTGTTGGCCTTGTGCTCTGATCTCAGGCAGACGCTCTGGGTCTGCATATTTTCCCAGGAACTCTCTGCATCAAGAGCATGCCTCTGTGTAGAAGCTGCTGCCTGCGAGCAACATGACCTTTCGTCCCATTAGAAAAATCTGGGGAGTCAATAACTTCTGCTGCGGGTCATACTGAAGAGCTCAGTGGAGGGAATGTCTCTTGGCTGCACTGACAGCTACCGCTCTGCTTGCAGCTGCGGGCCCAGCAGAGCCCCTCGAGCAAGCTGGGGATGTGCTCGTGTAGTGCTCAGCAGCAGGGTTTGAAAAGAAGCAGGAGCCCGTGGGGGATGTTCTCTCATCTGCTGCATACACAAGGTGCAGAGCTCAGGAGTGTTACCGGGCGGTTCCCATGCAGCTGGGGCAGCCTGTGTAGGTGTGTGCTGGTGTTTCACAGCAGTGTGGGCCCCGTGCAGAGCAGGGAGAGATCTAGAGCACTACAGCTCCCTTACTGCTGAGTCCATAAAGAGTCCAGTTCATCTGGGGTCCCTGTGAAGTGGTGTTACTGCTACAGCTGGAGCCGATCTGGTAGGAAGTGAGCCATGCCAAGCAGCAGCCCCATTGCTTCCAGGGTCTGAAATGTTTCCAGCAGATCAGGACTTACTTGCAGTCACAGAAGAGTCTGTGCTGTATCCTGAACATCTCTCTGCTGGTCCACAGCCCCTCCAAAGGTCTCCTGTAAGCAGGCTTGGGAGGTGTCTGAGCCTGTGAAACAGCCTGTTCGGAGCACATCTCGTATTCCAGCTGGGTGAACTTTGGGATTAAAACCTGTGCCTTAACCTCCCACCATCTGGCATGGCTGAGTGGCCCCTTTGCTTCACTAATGTCCAAAGCAGCTTGCAGGAGAGCCATGCTGGCCCATGCTGGGAAGTGGGATGTGTTTTGCCCAGGCACTCACAGCGAGTGCTGGACCCAAGGTACCAAGCAGCCTGGCAGCTGGCTGGCTTTGCTTTGTGTTTGTTCACTTTAAAATCTTTTAAGGAAATTTTAAGATGTTGCGAAATTTTAGCTGAGTGTGGAACTCTTGCAGCCAGTGACATTTCATAGGGATATTTATACGATGTTTCCTTGAATGTATGTAAAGTACTTTTATAATAGGAGGTTGACGGTACATTTCTGTGTTTATGTTTAATAAAGGTTGACCTGGCTATTTTATTTTTTCCTCTGCTGGCTGAATTTAAGACTTTTCCTGTCTCTCATGTGGCAGGAACAGCTTCTCTATCCAAGCATTTTCTGTCTCCGTGCTCTCCATTACCCCTGACCTAGCTGTAGCTGAACTGATGACAAACCTGAATGACTGAATGACAGCCAGCCTGCTGGCCTGGGGGGTTGAGACCAACCCTGCCTGGGTGCTGCTGGCCTCCCATCCAGCTTCACCAGAGCTGTGGAAGCTTTAACACCTGAACCACTAATACCTGCTGCCTCCAAGAGCCCTGGGGGAGATGTCTGTGCTGGCAGTCACAGACAGCAGCAGGACGCTGGAGCTCACAGCAGCCTTTGCTGCGCCACTGACCCCTCGGCAGCGGGAGAGGGGTGAGCCTCAGGCACTGCTGGCTGTGGAGCCTTTGCCCATTTGTGGTCTGTGTAATGGGAACTGTCCTATGAACTGGAAAAAAAAAATAAAGTCTTTATTTTCTATAGTCACTGCTTCAGCCTGTTCTCTGACAGCCCTGCAGTCGGTGCCTGTCCCCTGTGATTGCCTGGGGGGGATCTCAGTGGCACTGGTGGCATTCAGGGTGATGGTGCCACAGGCCACTGGCAAAAGCAGCTGCTGGAGACCCCAATCCCCTGGAGTGTTCTGTGGGAGCCAGTGGTGGAGGTACTGGCTCCTTGTCTTTGCTGTGGTGCCCAGGAGAGGCACATGGCACTTGGATAGTCTGGCACAAACCTTCCCTTTTTCTTTTGCACAAAGCCAACAAACAACCCTCCTCCCAGCCTCTGCTGTGGTGCCACTGTCCTTGGCCATGGGCTTATCTTGTTATAGGAAGAGCTGCGAAATGAGCATTTCAACTACTCCAGCTCCATCCTGCTGCCTCCCCCTGCTCTGCCCTCCCTGGTACAGAGGGTTCCCCTCCTGGGACAGGGTCCTATGGGGAGGCTGGGTGATGGAGGCAAGGGGAAGGGGCTGAGGGCCAATGCTGTGGGCCACCAAGATGTGCTGGGGCTGCTGGCTGGACAACAGCAAAAAGAGCCAGTGGCTGTTTTGGGGCCTGCTTGGGTTTTGGCTCCAAGCTGGGGGCAGCCCCATCTGCGAAGCAGTGGGTGCCTGTGCCCAGGAGCTGGCGCAGCCCCACGCCAACCACATAAAAGGCCATCTACGGCTGAGAAACTGGTCATGCCGACTCCAGCCTGGTCATGGCTTCGAGAGCACCGCCCGGGGTGTGGTGGTGGAAATGCCAGCAAAAGCACCATGACGTGTCCATAATAAACCAGAAGCGCTGAGCTGTGCTGCAGCCATAGACCAGAACACAGCTGCTGTGCCGCCGGGGAGGATGGGGTCCCACGGCACTGCTGCACCCTGCCAGCCTCTACACCACAAACAGCATTTGCTGCTTGAAGGAGAAAAGCAACAGTCTGAGGCAGCAGCCCAGGCCCCAGAGAGCAGCTTCAAGCATGAAGCTTCAGCTCTGCTCCTCTCTCAGCCCATAGTGGAAAGGGGGAGGTCAAAAGGGACCCAGAAAATGTAGCAAAGGGCAGAACCAATGCTTCTGTCCATGGAGAATCCACACTGGAACATGCTTCCCTGTTCTGAAGGGGCAAAACACTGCCAGAAGGCAGGGACACAGGCCCCACGTGCCCTGATCCTGCACCATCCCCCAACACCCTCCCCACCACCCCTGCTGCCCCAGGGCAACTGCTCTCCCAGCACAGGGGAATCCCTGCCTCCTTTCCCATCCCTCCCTGAACGTGGTGATAACAGGCGATCTTTGACCTTAACAGCGAAACATATGAATGAGGAAGATCCTGGCTGGAAACAGGATCAGAATGCTGCTGCCAAGGAGGGAACAAGCTCTCCCCTACCAGCACCCACCTCCCCAAGCGGCAATGCCAGCAGCAGGCACAGGAGAGGCACAAACACAGAGAACAAAGAGTTGCTCTTTTTGTCTTTTTTTTTGAAAAAGCTAATAATAAATAAGAAAAGAAGTTGACACCACAGTGCACCCACATACTAGACCCACCACAAACACTGTGGCCCTCCCCAAGGGCACAGCCATGGGAGCCATGCGGTGTGCTGTGGGACTCGCCGGGTGCTTGCACCTCACCCCTGGTTTCTGCCAGGTCCCTTCAGCTGCCCAAAACAACAGCCTGGGAGTTAGAATCGGGAGCAGGACTAACAAATCTTATCTCCCCAGAAAGTCTGTTTGGAGGAGCTGGCCTCAGACAGCAGACTCAACAGCAGCAGTCCCATTCAAGAAGTGCTGCCCTGCTGGCTGGGAGATGGGGAACTGGGTCTGGGCCAGCCACCGCATCCTCCTGTTCACGAGGTCTGGTACCGAGAGCGAGCGGAACTCCAGCCCATTGCTCCCCCCGTTCGCATCCACCTCATCACAGCCACCTTCTTGCTGTGCCCGCACGTTGGGGTGCAGCCACTGGTAGTAGATGACTCTCAGTGCCAGCCCCAGCAGGTAGCAGGGCAGGGCGGCGGAGACCACTGGGATAAGGTATGAGTGCTCATCAGAGGGGAACCGCCACCAGAGCCAGGACAGGGCCAGCAGCATGCTGTCTACCAGGATGAAGCCATGATAGATGATGCTGCGGTACAGCGTCCTCCCCTGTGCCACGTTGAACCAGCTGAAGTAGAGGATCACGGCCACCACGGCCCGGTAGAGCTGCTCAGGGCCAGGCGACTCCATGAAGTCTGTGCCCTGCAGGCTGACCCAGAGGAACATCGCCAGCCACACAAGCGGGAAGTGGACAGCCACGCCATAGGGCCAGAGCAGGGCGAAGAGAGCGATTACGAGGATGCGTGGGCAGATAAGGAAAAGGTTCCACAGGAAGTAGACAACGGAGGAGCCCAGGCTCAGCTCATACTTATCCTGCAAGAAGGCGCGCAGGGACTGGTGGTAGTCCAGCAGAGACCAGGTCACACAAAGGAACGCAGTGCAGATCCCCAGTCCTGCAAATACAGTGGTGGGGATGCTGAGGGCAGACTGAGGAGGGGCCAGCCTGGCTCAGACCTCTTCCTGCCCAGCATTGCTTAAAATGAGCTTCCCACCAGCTCCCCACTTCACTGCAGTGACACTTGCTCCCCATGCCAGGACAGGCACCAAAGCACCTCCTCGGTGGCCTGTGCTCCACCCTCCATGCACAACCACAGCTGCAACAGCATCTCCCCGCTCCCCAGCAGGCTCCTAATTTCTCTCCTGACCCTCAGGGCATGTAGGGGAATGACCACAGATGTCCCCTAGCTTCAACCCTCCCACCTTGGGCCCAGCATTGGGGCACGCAAGCACAGGACAGGGGCCCACCCTCCTGCATGTCACTTCAAGGGAAGCAGTGATGTGGGAAAAGAATGACACTGGAGAACCTCAAGCAAGGACAGATGACCTGCTGGGTCCTGCAGCCCCTGCACAACCCACCTGGTCTGTCCCATCCAAGCCTGCTCTGACCTCAAGCCTGCACCCTCTAGCCCCCCTCCCTTGGCCCAACCCCTCACCCTGAGAGGGCTCTGCCTTGTTTGTCCGCAAGATAACGTAGAGGAGCAGGGTGAGCTGTGGGGTGTTCTCCAGGAAGGTCTCGAAGAGCCGCAGCATGCTGATGTCGTGGGAGAGGAAGGCCATGCGGCTCTGCTCCTCCTCCTCCTCCGCCTTTGCCCAGCACACCTTCCAGCCCACCTTCAGAGCGTGGAGGCATCTGTGTGGGGACCCAACCAGTGGTGAGGGGCTGCTGGGTGGCAACACAGCACACCTCTGGGTCCTCACACTGCCCTGGCAGGACAACTGAAAATGCTCCAATTTATGCTCAAACCATGCCCTCCTCCTTCCCAAGCCAAGCTCCGCAGCGTCCACAGAATGCCCAGCCACTGTGTGAAGTTCGAGCGTGGAACCAAGCATCACCCTCAGCGGAAGCAGCTGGATTATTTCCTTCCCCGGGAGGGGAGGCATGGCACAGCCACACCACTTCCCCAAACAGCCAGGAGAGCCAAGGCCGAGACCAGGTTTTGGGGCGTTCACTGCTCCCGCAGGCTCCAACACCCAGCCCTGCTTGGTTTGGCCTCCGACAGCAGCGACAGCACCGGCAGATGGAGCAAAGCCGGTGCTTTGGGATGTTGGTGGGAAATCCCCGCTGGAGGGACGCGGGTGTCTCCCAGTGACACGTTTCCACCGGCTCCAACCCGGGACTGGGCCAGACTGCTCTGCCCAGGGAGCCCCTTGCACATCCCGACACCCGGGCCACTCCTCGTGCCCCCCATCCCCGGGCGTCGGGATGTGCAAGGGGCTCCCCCGAGCAGGGCGGTAGCGCAGGGGG
>NW_010510178.1:0-4392 GCF_000687285.1 Phaethon lepturus
GCAGCTTCTCACAGAAGCCACTCCCGCAGCCCCCCGCTACCAAAACCTTGTCGTGCAAACCCAGTAGAGTCTAGATGGTTGAAGGTGGAGGAGAGGACAGGGACGTGCTTCAGTGTGTTGCATTCAGGTTTAGCAACCAAATTCTCCAAGGTGGATGTCCAGACCAGTGGAGCACGCTCAGCAGAACCTTGGACCACATACTGAAATACAGTTCCCTTGAATGATGATAGGATGGTGCATGTGTAACCATATTGTGTGCGATTAACAGAGTAATTAATGCTGCACACTCGATGCTCAAGTGCGGTGCCAGCCCACCTGCTTGTTTTCGCTGCAGTTTTGCTCCACCATCACTACCAGTTTGGGGCGGCTTTCTCTGCCGGGAGTTGGCTATGGGTGCCCGTGGCTCTGTGGCCACTCTGGTGTCAGCCTGTTATTGTTACAGGCTTCCGCTGTCTGACATGACGTGTGTGATGTCCACGCTGTGGCAGAAGACGCCGTCGCGGACATTGCGTCGCACTTGAAGCGTCCTGTGGGACTCGTGCATCAGCTCTGAAACGCCTTGGTGAGCAGAGGACACGGGGCCCGAACAGGCACTGCACGCAGAGGATCCCGCAGAGGTGGGGGAAAAGCTGACCAAAAACGCAGGTAAAGGAGAGGACTTCCGACACAGAAGGCTTGTGGAGGGCAGGGGGAGGGCTGGGGGTGGTTATCCGGATCTCACCCCGGAGGGGGGGCAGCTGCCTGCCACTGCGCTATGGGGAAAGGCCACGGAAATTAGGGCATCCCCTCGTGCAGTGCCAATGCTGGAGTGGGTGTGTGGGGCCTTAGGGAGGATTTCCCAGGAGGAAGAGGAGCGTCCTGGAGATGGAGACACAGTAGGAAGGCACCTGCTTCCTCCCAGGTAGCATATACCCGTCTCCAGCCCTCCTCCCACCCGCCGCGCAGCGCTGTGCATCCCTGCTCTCTTAAAAATAGCTCTTCTAAGGACCGCCGCCGTCAGGGGAGCGGCTTTGCCAGGCGCCAGCGGCCGGCGCTGCCGTGCGCCTGTTGGATCAGGCGGTGCGGAGCGCAGCGCTTTCATCTCTCCTGGCGAAGTCAAAGGGTTCAGGGCAGCCGGTGCCGCTAGACGAGCGCGTGGGAAATTTCCGCTCGGCTTCCCTGCTCTCACACAAATGGTTTTTCACCTCTTTGGGCTGTAATCTGCTGAGATCTCTGAAGGAGCTGTGATGTTTGGTCAGCTTGTCAAGAACCTCTCAGGAAGGGCACAGGAAGTTAACTGCAAGTGTGCTCATTTCTGATGCACTGATGTTCCATCCTCTTTGAGACGGCTACAGATAAAGCCTTACGGAGATCCAGATAAGATAAGGCTTTACGCACAACCCAGCGTGAGAGGAACCTAAAAAACTGGGGCAGGGTTATGATTTTTACCACTGTACTTTGGGGAAAAAAACCAACATTGGTCCTAGCAGACTTCAGAAAATGTTCATCGGTCTGATGCATTTTTTTGAATTAGTGATTTCTGTATCTAATAACTTTAGAAGGAGGAAGAAGAATTCAGAGAAGATGACTTGTAAAATTGATTTCCCTTGACAACGTAGAACTCTGACCTATATGTGTGTTGGACAGCTTATGAGAAAGCTTTTATTTCAGCAGTATCAATTTCTTACTGTATCCTGAATGCATTATTACCTAATTCAAAAATAGGTGGGACTAGGTATATAAGTACATCTGTATATGTATTTGTTAGGTATTGGAGAGAGAGAGAGAGATGCACATTTCGGTGGAAGCAGAAGAACCTTAGCTGAATTGACTTGCTTCTTGAAAATTAAAAAAAAAAAGAACAGAAAGACCAATGAAATGCAACTTAATAATTGCAAAATAGCATGTGAGGTTTTTGCTGGGCTTCTCTGTCATTTTTCTTTGCTTTGATATCAGTGTTGCAGCTCCTTCTGTGTGAGAGGAGATACTCTAACCAGCACACCCAGGGCTTGGGGCTTATCTGCCAGTTTTGCCTCAGGGGCTACTGGTACGATGGCCTGAGGATGGGAAAGAAATTGTGTGCCGCCTGTCAGGAGACCCCGGGATGGCCGGGACTGTGTACCTTCAGATGCCTGTGCAAGCTTGAAGCGTGGCATGGTAGCAGCTGAGCTTCCGTCCCGAGAAGCTGGAGGAGGAGATCGTGGAAGAGAGCGCGAGGTACACCTCTGGTACCTGCGAGGTACCCTCTGGTAAGGACCTCTTCGGCAAGAAGAGGGAGGAAAGTGGAGATGAAGGGCCACCTAGGATCAGCTCCCAGGAGACTACGGTGGCATTCCCAAATAAAAAACTTAAAAACATGTCCCTTAAAAGCGTACTGGCATAAAAGTAGGCAGCTTTGTTTAAATAAAATGAATGAGTAACTTTTAACCTAAAGCTTGATCTGAGCTAGATCAAAAGTTAATCTTGTTTAAAGTTCAGTGAACTTTAAGCCCAGTGCTTTTCCATTTTGAGCTTTGATCTGGTGTTGAGCAGCAAGAAGAAGTGGCCTTGTCCCAGCTAAATGGGCATGTGCTAGAGGTGGCATGGGATCGCGCTCGCAGTCTTCAGCAGGGTGTGGGATGTTACGGCGTGCGGGGTCACTGCTGTGTGGAAACGCCCCGCTCTTGCTCTAAAGCAGTTAGGCATGGTGTGCCGCCCCAGGGTGTCCTGTGGGCCACCCCCAGCAGCTGGCAGCCACCGCGGCGCACGTGGAACATCTCGCCTGGATCTTGCCAGGTTCCTTGTCCGCACAGAGGCGTCTGCTACTGGGGTGTGGATGGTTTTGGCGTTTGTACTTACCCATGCAGTCCATCGAGGCGTGTTATTGTAAGGGATGACTGTAAATAGTCTTTGCTGCACAGCCTCATCTTGGAGACAAGTTCTGCCGTATTCTGCACCTTCTCCCTGGTGCAGAACTCTCTAACGTTTTTTTTTCAACCAAATGTCAAGTGTTTGATGCTACAGCACAGTTTCCTTCTTTGGGGGTGGGGGAAGCCACAGTGAAGCACTTTGGCCCTCCGTGTCTGGGCTGTTGAGATGTTACTTGAAAGAATTGGGTGGATTTTGGGATTACGCTTACTGAGTGAGAGCGGCGCAGCGTAGATTTGATTAACGTTGAAGTTGAGGGCATCTGCTTCAGTGAGGTATTTTGGGTCAGGATTGTGCCGTCAAATCTGACCTGCTGATCACCCCCACACGTACCGTGTTTCCATCCGTACTGGGAAGTAGTTTCTGATCAAAGAGGGTTCGAGTCAGATGAAACCCAACAAAAAGAAGCTTGCTGAGAATGGTCTAACGTCTAGTGGTTGCACCAGCCACTTGGGTTACTGCATTTCCCAGTAGCAGGACACCGACAGAAGTCATAAGGAACACCCCCTCCCACCCCCCTGATTTTTTACATGTACTTCTTTGAGCTTGCCTTTAGGATTTACTTGGTGAAGAAGATGAAGTTGGGATTGGCAGTGCTATGAAATGGCTGACCTGAGGACAGAGCTGACGGGTATGATGAAATGCTGGAAGAACTTTGATAGTTAAACAGAACCAATTGGTGGTGTTATAAAAAGAAAAACTGCAGTACAGATAAACTGGCGTTTCTCTTGGGGCATGAACTCTGCGAATGAGTGCTGTTACGTGTGCGCGCATCTCAAGGCCCTCCAGCTCTTATGTGCTAGGAAAAGGGCTCTGTTTTTAGCAGTTACGTTTAGAAAACAAGGTGGTGGGGAGGAGTGGAGTGTTGTAACTAGTAATGGAAATTATCGGTAGTTGAGAACAGCCCCTTCCGAAGCCATGCCTCCTAGGCATGACAGGTGCCCGACTTCTATGTTTGGGGGGAGTCTCCTTCGTGAAAGAAGTCTGGTGTCTTCGTGGCCGGGTGGCACTGAGTGGGCAGCAAGAGAGCTGCGTGCTCGTGTGCAGGAGCCGAGCTCTTGGTAATAATGTCCTCCTCCCGTATCTCATCCCTCCTCCGATATCTCATCTCTTCTTCCAGCGAAGCGCTGGCTGGTCCTGGGGGGAGACAGGGATCTTTCATTGCTCTGGGAGGCTGAGAGAGCTTTTTTAGGTCATACAAGAGCTCTCTAAGACTGCTGAAATGTGTTGTACTAAAAGCAATACGAGAGCCAATATCGAATGGAGGAGATGCAAAAATTAAAGTTTTTTACTCCCTTTACTGCTTTAGGGAGTAACTTACGTTTCTGTTGGAATTACCAGTCTAGATCTCTTCCTCCGTGCTGTAAGTCACTACCTGGCCTTGACGAAAAACACATTTGTGTTGAGATTCATTGTCTTGTTTTTCGCCCCCTTTCCCAGCCACGCCGTCCTCTGCTTCGTGCCCCTGGTTTGGCGCCGTGCAGCGAGCCCTGCACGCTCAGCCAG
>NW_010510179.1:0-4357 GCF_000687285.1 Phaethon lepturus
TAAGAAATTACAGTTGAAGTTCCTGTCTCCCAGTGTGAAGTTCAGCTGTTCCCTCAGTTACACTTTTACAGTTTTTTGGCTGGGTGGCTACATTTTATGGGATGAAGATGAAATAACCGCTAGCTTCTGTTGTTTGGGGTTTTTTTTTAAACAAAACCAAAACACACCACCAAAAAAACACTACCCAAACTACACAAACCATCCCAACTGCCATCAGTTGAGGTAATTTTTAATGGGGGTTCTGTACTGTATAGGAGCAAGCAGTTATTGTATGTATATCCATTTTTTGTTTTTCAAAAATAAATGTTGTAAATTGTTAAATGGTGCAGCAAGGAACCATAGACCTATTTGAGGAGTGGAGTAAATACCTGCAGTGAGAGATTTGATGAGCCACACCAGTGCATTTTATCAAAAGTTTACTAGGAGATGTCTGAATGTTATAGGCAGGAAAACAATACACAGAAATTCAATGGAAAAAAGGCAAAGAAAGTTCACATCTGAAAGAGGACGGTTTGTGTTGTGGTGTTGTTTTTTTTTTTTTAAAGATTGAATCTGATTAACTATTGACACAAGATATTGACAGATGCAGTGAATTTTGTAGGTTCCAAAATTTGGAAGTATATACTTGAGAAAGTTCCCAAACTTTAAAAGTGAATAGGCTATTGTCAATACTTTTTGATTCTCAGGGATGACCCTTTTGTCAAACCTGTAATTGAAAATACTGAAAAGATGTTATAATTAAAGAGAAAATTTTGGGCTTTGTAGACCACCTAAGGATCACTTTGTCATGGCATTGTAGGTCACAGCAGAAGAGCCATTTTGTTACTCAAAATAAGACCGAGTTTAACCAGAAAGCAGCTATTTTGGTTATTAGACTCATAATTGAATTAAATGAAGGTCAGATTTAAATAGCTAGTGGTCTTTCTGGCTTTAAACTCTTGTAAGATGAGGAGTAGTAGTAGTAGTACCTCTCTTAAATCAAAGTCATGAGAATGTGGAAGTCCTAAAATCTAAGAAGATCTAAGTGGAGTGATTATATGAACTATTTAATGTTCTCTTGGCCTTAGTTACTCTAGCAATTGAGAAACATGTTGGTCACAGCCAGGAGCTCTTGCAGTAGAATAGATGTGGCTGAGAAATTGAAACAGGTCATCTCGGGGGCAAAGATGGAAAAATCAGCCATTATTGAGAAGACATGGAAGTGATCAGGTTTATATGGAAAATATTCATGTGAAAGAAACTTTCTTTTTTTACAGTAATATTTTGAGGATGATTCAACAAAACTTGAAGGAAAAAGAAGCATCATTTGTCTCTTCCTCTCAGTCTTTCGTCAAGAGGAAACAGGATATTAATGTCTTAAGTCTATCTGAGCACCTGTCAATCAATTAAAATTCACAGACAATCTACAGACAAAAGCATTTCAACTGACTCCATGTTGCTGAGTTTGCAATATAGTGATGCAGCTGGTGCAGTCAATTTTGACAGCTTGCTTGGGCAGATTGTAGCTTGCCAGTTTTCTGCTTTCTTGTCTTGTGCCTTTTAGCAGTATCTCATGGGTATGGCTATGTAAATATTTCCCCCCTTTTATCTCTGGAAATAGCTGTTAGTTGTTGATGTGCCCATTGTGAATAGCTGGAGATGCTAATATTCCTGCCAGCCTGTGGGCTCTTGCACACCGTGTTTTTCATCTGAGGGTGGTGCCATACTGGACACATGTTCCCTCCCCTGCCTTTCACTTCCAGGAAAGCTTTGGTCCAGCAATTCTGCTCATAAAAGGAAAACTCTGGTAGCGGAATTATTTTTATTTTAAGAGACCCTGTCTGGTAATAGTATTTCTCTAAGAAAATTCAAACTGAAATTTTGTTTTCAAACTTGGTTTGTTCTTTCATTTTTGTTTGACATATATTCCAGTGAGATACTGGCCTCTTCATTGGATTTGACTTAGGGGGAAAAAGTTGAGGGCAACTTTAACTCCCATCTTAAGAGAAGTTGGATCCTAAAAACTGCTTATGTGAGTGATTGGCTGTTGTGGTAGGTAGAATCTTTATAGAGATCTGCTATTGTGGAAAAATTCTGCATTTAATGTGTAGTAATGTATGATAAAGTTGATATTTCTCAGTGCTCTCTGCTAAATGTGGTGTCTGGTAAATAGACATTAGGCCCTATGGTTTGCTTTTTTGGAGTCTCAACGTCACCTTCAGCAAAAGCAGGATTAGGTCCTTTGTGCATAAGCATTTCACTATTTATCAAAAGGCTTGAGTAGTCATTTGGGCATCTGGCTGTAGCAAATGGTTATGGAATGAGAAGCTTGCAATGCATTTCCAGTATTTCCTCAAAGGCAGAGTCAATTTATCATTAAGTGACATACTATGCTCTTTACACAATTACTTTTGGGCCTCAACCAACAGCCATTAAGTATATGGAAAAGCTCCCATTCACTTTAGGGCTGGCTTAGTTGCACACTGAAGAAGACTCAATTGCTGTCTGAAGCTAAGACATAACAGTGGGAGGTATTTTACAACTACCAGAGAGAAACAGCTACTACTAGAATGATTTTATTTGTATGTACGTAAGAAGTACAATTGTCTGTATAATTCTTTTTACTATTTTTATTACCTGTTTGTCTCGGTTTAGCCCACCTCCGGACCAAATGCAAGCACTTGCTCTATCCCCCCAAAACCCCCTCTCAGCCAAGAAGGGAAATTGGGGAAAAAGGAAACTCGTGGGTTCAAATGGATTGAAATAGAAACAGATTTAATAAAACAATAAAACTAATATCAATGCTAAAGCAATATGAATTACACAGAGCTATACTCAGCCCAGATAGGAGCGCACAGCTTGCAACCACTAGCAGCGGATGCTGGTTGGCAAACACTGCGAGCAGCACAGCTCCAGCGCAGGGAGAGCTGGCCTCGGGAGCAGAGAAACGGGCGAGGCCCTCCAGGGGTGGCAGCCATTGAGGGAGGGAGAGATTCCCAGCAGACTCCCCAATTTATAGAGATCATGGCGTTTACGGTACGGAATACTTCTGTTGGCCAGCCTGGGTCAGCTGTCTTGGCCTTCGTTCTTCCTAGCTTTAGCACCTGGCTATCTCAGGACTGCTACAGGCTTTGATCACTATGGAAACCCACATACCATGGCTGACCATGAACAAAAACAGTGTCTTATCAACTTTGTTCTCACAGTAATGGGTGCTGCAGTCGTCTTAGAAATGAAGCTTTCCTGAACAGAAAACTGATTTTATGATTCTATCCCAGCAAAACCAGCACACTGTTGTTTACTAATAAATAAAATAAACTTGTATTTAAACTGTTGAGTAACTACACCATGATTGTACTTTAGTATAACATGAATGATGCTGTCATACTACCTGATTGTAATTTTTAGAGATGGAACCCAAAGGCATTCTTTTTTTTTAGGTTTTTTACTGTCTGTATTAAATTTAAAACATGTAAAATATGTGTAGCTCCAGATACTTCTAAACATTAACTTTTCATTACTTGCATTATTGCTTTTAATGGTGTTTTTTCTATTAGAAATGTTAAAGGATGGCAATAATTTGCAGTTAGGTGGAAGAGACTGATAATTCAGAGAAGTTCCTTGAGTATTCTGAACTTTTTCTGGGACATATCTTTTGGATACCATAAAGCCTTCCTCAATTAAATTTTGCAAGGAGGAGACCTTTCCCACAGCATGTGATGGTTGAACAGACTGTGGGGTCTCATGCATTCCTATGAACATTAATCAGAATTACATGTGCACATTTGAAACTAATAAAACTAACTGATATTGCTTCAGATAGCTTTAGATTATTTCCACATTTTGTACTCTCACAGAAATGCCTCAACCTTCTGCAAATACTACCTATTTCTCCAAAGTGTGCATTAATGTGGAATTGGGTGCAACCGAGAAAGGAAAACCAGGGAGTGAATGCAAAGAATAGAGTAGTATGACCAAAGCAAAAAGCAAGCAAAATTATTTTTGCTGCAGAGCTATTAATGAATAAGTTCAGAGAGGGCATAAATCCACCAGGAAGAGAAATTATGCAAAATAGGAGTCCAAGCCCAAATTTTTAGATCAGTGGATGAGAAATAGCATGTACTAGATATTGCATTAAACTTGTATGTGACTTGGTTTACGAAGAGTTTTTGGTTGGTAGTAATAGTTATATTTTTGTCATTTGTGTCAAGGAGAGGATAGATTTTCCCAGATTGTGCATAAGCTGGAATTTGTTGCACAGATAAGTGTGAAAGAGGGGCAACTGGGAAAAAATTTGGTTATTAAAAAGACGTGGTAGTTTTGTTAGAGCCCTTCCAATGTGGGGACAGTGCAGATGACACCAAGCTGGGTGGGAGTG
>NW_010510180.1:0-332 GCF_000687285.1 Phaethon lepturus
CGCTCGGCCCCTCGGCCCGGGGCTGGCGGCTTTCCCCTTGCCCTCCAGCGGCTCCGTCCCCTGGCTCCGGCTGCTCCAGAGCAGCCCTTAGCCAAGCCTCGGGCACAGGCTGCCTCTCCCCCTCTGCCCCGCAGCCCCCCGTGACGGTGGACGCCAGCGTGCGAGGGATGCTGAAGGTGCTCGCCTACCTCTCCGAGAAGGACACCGGCACCTTCCTGGACTGGGAAGGGAAGGTCGTGCCCTGGTGAGACGCCGGCCTGGCCTCCTGGCAGCGGGGCTCTGTGCTGCTGCTCCCACTTGCCCCACGTCCTCAATAAATCCCTGCCCGAGAG
>NW_010510181.1:0-4964 GCF_000687285.1 Phaethon lepturus
CAGGACCGTTTCCCTTGAGTCAGGCGTTACCCACAGAGCAGCGGGCACCGACAGGGACTGGGGCCCCGATGCCAGGGTGCCCCAGCCAGCCATGTGCTCTCCCCGTAGCCCTCCATGCAGTGCTCCAGAGCCAATACCCAGCTCACCCATTTCACAGACCCACTTTCCAGCCAGCTGGAGGGGTTTGATGAGCTGCCCCCACCCCCATGCTGCAGGTCTGACAGGCAAAATACCTTCTGAATTACACAGCAGAGCTTTGCTACCTGCTGGGCCCTGGGCTTAGGATGTAAGGCTCTCATTAAAGGTGGGTGGTGGGAGGAACAGGACAGGACACAACACTGTCCTCTTTGATCTGGGCTTCATGCCACTCACCATTTTCCATTTAAAAAACCACTTTAAAGCCCCTTCTGAGTGTTTCTGTAGCCCTACACTTGCTCCCCTCCTTTTTCATCTTTCTCAAGGTTTCCTGAACATACCTGCAGCAGCAGCATTTCCCTCACACCATCTTGGGAAGGGGTGGCATCACTTAAACACTACCCTGAGCTCTCATCAGCACTAATGAGTGGCCAGGACCACTGGGATTGTTGAAATAGTCTCTGGAACAGAGCAAGAAAGGATTGTAGCAGTCCTGCAAGCACTCCTCATGCATGCAGCAAAGCTGTGCCACCAGCCAGGGAATGCAGGCAGCCAGGTCAGCCCCACAGGGCCAGACAGACCAGCCACCAAACGACCTGTTGAGGATTGTGCAAGGACAATTGAATTCCTGGTGCATACAGGTGCTTAAGGAACCACGCAAGGCAAAACAACTCCTACCCAGGTGCTTGGGAGGACACTTAAGTTATTTATTTATTTTATTTTTTTTAGATGAGCACATTTTCCATCTGGTCTAGAGACACACTGGCCATAATCTGCAGGCTTAGTGGCAATGGGGTCAACATACACCATTTCAGTTACTGGATAGGATTTTTTTTTTTCTTTTAAAAACAAAGCCTATTTCCTCCTCAGCTGTAAACACTGGGCCTATGACTTCCACCCCGAGTTCTCCCCTTCTCACAGAGGTTCACCACTACTCCTTGGACTTCCCCTCTCCTCTGCCCGCTTTTGCTATCCACTCTGACTCCTCTTTGGCCTGTCTATCCTTCACCCCCATCCCTCACCAGCACCTTGGGAGCTGCCCAAGTCCTTGAAGGAGCAACAGCAAGTTCCTACTGTCATAGGACAAGAGTTACTCCAGAGTTCAGCCCTTCCCCGTGGGCAGACTGAAGTGGCATGATGTGCAACCTTGCCATGTCAAATACTTTCTCTACTTAATCTGTAACTACACTCAAAGCACACAGAAATGCAAGTGCATCCATTCCTCACCAAACTTTCTGCCATCACTACGCTGAATGGAGGCACAGGTTCCTCTGGGAGGGAGCTGCATGCCCCGTGCTTGCTGTGGGGCAAGCCACAACAGCAAGGCCACACTAGAAAATACCAGGGTCTTTGCATCACATCTGTGATGCAGACGACCTGTTCATGCATTAGTGGCACATTCTGGGTTCATGCCAGCAGGACTGTCACTCCTGACCGCACAATGCAGGCACTGAGAGAGCTTTCTGATCCGAGGAGGGCAGAGACAGAGCCGTTACACAGAAGCAGGAGAAGCCAGGGGCCAACAGGACACAGGGCATGTTTTCCAGCAGGTAGGAGGATAGGGTCACTGGGACCGGCAGCCAGAGGGTGGCCCAACGGTGCCTACCAAGAGCCGAGGACAAATGGGTCAGTTCAGCCCGCGTCAGACAGCCGCAAGTGCCAGCAGGTAGGCTTGTCTCGCAGCACCCCTTCACCCACGGCACCCTGCAACTGCCTTACCTCAGTCTCCCCAGCACCACCTCCAGTCCCGGGCGTGTAACCCCCTCCGTCCGGCCCCGCCGGCCCCCGCACGGAGCACAGAGCGCCCACCGCCAGCCTCGCCTCCCACAGGAGGGCACTAGCAAGCCACAGGCCTGCAGAGATGCTGCCAACCGCTCTGGCCAGCTCCACCCCGTTAATACCTCCTACCCCTCCTGACCCAGGTGCTTCAGGTCAGGATCGGGCCCCTGCAACTCTTTAACCCCCTCCTGGCCAGTGCATGGTCAGCAGTTCCCACCACATGTCAGCACAGCGCTCACAGTAAGGAAAGGAAAGCAATGTATTGTTTAGATAAATGAAAGCACCATTACACCAGTGAAATCATGACAGTAGCGCTAACCTTGCATAAGCCAGGACTCCTCCCCATCAGCTCCTTCATCTCCTTCCCTGTGCTGCAGGTCCCAGTCTGTAAATGCCTCCCAGGAGGCCACAAGAGGTGCTTCATAAGTACCTGCAAGGTGCATAAGGTCTCTTCCGAAAGCCTGAGCATGCCAGGTGTTATTACTGCAGAGCAGGTGTCAAATGTTTCAGCCTCCCCAAAAACTATTTTTACAAGTTCTTCAATTGCCTGTCACGGGAAGATGCCACAAGGAGACTTGGGTCCTCTGAAAAGAGAGAGAAAGGCACCCAGATCAAACACTCACAATTGCAGCCTGTGACAGCAACTGCTGGATTACAGTTTTTTAAGCCTTATGTTTCATGTCTGGTTTGTCATGGCTGTTGTAGGTGGGCTTAATGCACAGTTAATCAGGATAACAAACCTGCACTTACCGTGATCCTTTCATCCCCTAGGATCCCAAAGCACATCATTTAATTGCACTCAACCTGCACATAGATTTCATAAATAAAGGAATGATGAATTAGCACAGCTGCAGCAGCATTCACGCAAGCTACTAAGACACTATCTACTGGGCAATGAATCCTGCCTCATGCTTCAGTGTTTTGTCATAAATTGAGGTCAGGAAAAAATGTTCTCCTTACCTGGCATGCAGCACTGCTAAACTAGCTGAGTACAGGAAGACACTTAAGGGTGTAGTACTCTGTCTTCCCTGTGCAAATCTCAGAAATAGCTGCAAATATTCATTTGATGGAGCTCCCATGCAGTTAGATGAGCACTGATCCTGCATGGGGGTGGGAGGAATATCTGCCTCATATTAGGCAGGAGGAAAGCCTGGAAGATCCCTTTGACCTTAAAATTGGTATCTCATTACTCCCTTTGTCCAGCAAGGGAAAAGGAATCACTCCCTCCATCAGGTTCAGTCTCTGTTTCATATACAGGGGGATTCAAATGCCACTTCTGGAAACTAATCGGCCCAGGAGCCTCCTCACGGTCAAAGGATCAGTGGTTTCCCCTGGACCTCCTGACCATGTTACAGCTTCAGACTTCCTGTTTATCTCCCACCAAATGCCTCAGAGACACCACCCAGAGCTAAGCCCTTCTCTGGAGCTTGATGCTGTCCCAGCTCTGGCCTGGATGCAGGCAATTTCAAGCATCCTCACCATGAGCTTCCTCCTCACGCCTCAGCTGCAAAATCCCTTTCCTGCTTCCTGCAAAGAGTGTGAACTGTTCCTTGCACTTTGGCTGGTAAAAAGGATGATAATTACCCCTAATCAGTCTGCAGCAAAACCACAGGCCACAGCAGAGGCAGGGGGCAGCCACCATGAAGAATGGAACCCAATTATTCCAAGTCACTGATAAACCAGGATCAAAGAGGCTAGAAATGTTTTACCAGCTGTAAAAAGCCTGCCTGGACCAAGGCTCTTTCCTCAGAGAAAGGCCCTTTCTGCCCACAGGCCATCCCTGGCTAGGACCTGTGCACACCCATGGGGCGGTTTCTCCTTCTTTCTTCTTGACATAGGTGGGAAATTTGGGATGAGATTCATTTTCGCCTCTGAGGGCGAGCAGCAAAACAGTTTCCCCAGGAAAAAAGCATAGTAATGTGGGGATATGGTGCAGAACAAGCACTTTGACTGCTGCCCCATGCGGGAGCTGATCTACTGGAGCTCTGCTGTGTCCCATCATGGGCACCTGGGTGTCCCAGGGGACAGAGCAGTCAGGGCTGGGTGGTGATGGGGGCAAGGAACAGCACTGCAGAATGGCATCTGGTGGGTGCATTGCCAAGGCCGTGTTCACAGGGCAGGCAGTGCCACGCTGCCGGCTGCTGTAGGTCTTCCTCACCTCCCTGCGAGCCCACGCTGCCCAGGACCCCAGCCCTGGGTCACTGCCATTGAAATCAGGGGAAGAGAGCACGGGGCAGCACGCAAGCTGGGCTGGGGATGTGTAGCAGGTGAGAGGACACCAGCAGGTCGCCCCAGGCCACCCCAACGCCATGTGCCAGGCAGCCTCTGCGGCACCATAGGTGCTGCCCGGGCACTGAGAGGGTAGCACACACTTTCTGCCAGCTCCCCGGGTTATCAGCTGCGCTTTGGAGTTCAAGACAAGGAATGACCCCACAAAGCCACGCCAGCCAGCGCTGGCCCTGGCTGCTGGGCTCTGGCTCTGATCCCTCTGCCAGGTGCAGGGCCCCAGCTCCGGTGGGGAAACCTCAGCAACAAGCAGTGAAACGCACCAGGAGATGCAGCGGACAGAGAGGCCGTTGCACCAGGACCCTGCACTCGGTCCGGGCTGAGCACAGGAACCTGCCGGTGTCCTCGGCCCGGCAGGCAGTGCTGCAGCAGGTACAGCGGGACCGGCTGCAGGAACCAGCCCAGCTTCAGGGTTCAGAGCCAGCTTCAGATCGCCGCTTGAGGAAGGCATAACTAAAAGTAACCAAATTGGGAGCTTGCTTTGTGTTTGCTGTCCAAATGCTGCACCCTCATGTCAATTCCCAGGACGGTGTTTAAAGCTGTTGTAATGGAGCGGTTTTGCCTTTCTGGCCTGCCCCCACGGCTGGCAGAGCAGAGGCGGCTGCGGGTGACTGCAGCGGGCGGCATCAGATCAATGGATCAATGTCTGTCCCTGATGGAGGCCAGCAGCAGACATTTCAAAGGAAGATGTGAGAAATACAATAACGGGCAGGGGTGCACGTGCTGGGGGACACGGCTACTCCCCCGTGGGATGCAACCACCTG
>NW_010510181.1:5111-5400 GCF_000687285.1 Phaethon lepturus
TGGGGACCCGTCCTCCACGGGGCACCCCATGGCGCATTCTGGCCGTTCACCGCAGCACAGAGATTTGCGTGGCTGATAGCAGCAGCGGCGGGAAGAGTTGAGAGGTGGCGGGGCAGAGGAGGAAATAGCCTATACGTGAAAGAGAGACTGCAGAGACAGATTGCTCATAAATCACTCCTGGGCCCGCCAAGCTCTTGCCAGGTGTCTGGTAGATTGTGTTATGCTATCTGGAGAAAGTTTAATATAAAAAGCCAATAATCCCTGTGATAAAAGGGGTGATAAGGGACAG
>NW_010510182.1:0-3677 GCF_000687285.1 Phaethon lepturus
CGTTCCCTGGGCGAGGTTGCCCCCTGCTGCTCTCCCGCCATCAAGCGCAGCCGGGCTGTGCGCCGGGCTCCGGGGCCCGCCCCGGCACGGGAAGATACTCGGGGTCATGGGCTGCCCCGATCGGCTGAACGCCGGTTTCGGGGCGGCAACGGGCAGCTGGGCGATGCTCTGGTGTAACGTGGTTCTTTAACAACAAATAAATATGCGGTGAAGGCGTTAAGTGTGGTTCCTTTCCTTCAGGAAGGAAAATCGCTGTTGGAAGAATACTTTTGAGCAGTTACTGATTGCGGAACCAGCGGTGAGAGGCATGCGTGCAGGGGAGGACTGCCAGCAGGCGTGTCTGTTTTACCAGAAGTTGTTGCTGTTTTCTCTCTGTATTTGCTAAGGATTGGTTAAAGACCTGAAGTCTTGTGAATACATCTGCATTCAATACATAGAATGGTTTGGGTTGGAAGGGACCTTTCAAGGCCATCTAGCCCAACCCCTGTGGGGTTGGGACATCTTCAACTCGACCAGGGTGCTCAGAGCCCCGTCCAACCTGAATGTTTCCAGGCATCTACCACCTCTCTGGGCAACCTGGGCCAGGGTTTCACCACCCTCATGGTGAAAAATTTCTCTAGTCTAAATCTACCCTACATGTATCTTGCCCTTATGAGTCGGTTTGAGACTGCATTTACCTCTGCTAACTGTAATTGTACGCTTAGTAAATGACTTAGTGCACTTAGTATACAACTTTTGTTTCTTCAGCCTCTACCTGGTTCAGCTGTACAGCAAAGGTTTAGCACTCACCCCTCTTGCCAAGGGACACCCAGAAAGCGTTCGGTTCCTTACTCTTTGGTGACAGAAAAAGAGGGGCAAGGGCCAGGCTGGCCCTGCAAAGCTCTCAAAGAGCCTGGCTAATTTTAGCCCAAAAAGAACCATAACCATGCAAATTACTTGGCAATTTAATCCTGATGTGTTAGAAGAAGTGCAGGCCGATGTGAGGATGCATAATAGCGCGTTGTTGGAGGCGGGTGCTTTGTTCATCTTTCTAAAAGACATCCTTCTTGCTGAGGATGGGAGCACATCGTATCACAATTAAAACATGTGGCAAATACTCCTTGGCATGCCAGCAGGTAGTGCCTTTTTATAGTCCTGGGTATCATCAGAGACCTGGAAATAATGGCTGAAACCAGCGCTATGAAATATAATTTCTTCAAATGTAAGAAAAAAGAAAACCTCAGAAAATTGTTATGGCATTTTAACTAACTTCAAGTGTGCTGGCTGGTTCAGTCGCCCCTTTGATGTTGCAGCCGGGTGACCTGGCCTCCCCCGCCATTCATCACTGACTGGAAATCTAACTCTTCGGTCCTCCCACTTTACAGTCCTTCCTCTGTTCTGCTAATAAACACAATGTTATTTAAAATAACCATTCAGGAGGTGTTCAAAGGGGATATCCATATATGAATTTTAGTGAGAGTGCAGTTTCTTGCTGCCAAGTCCTAACCTTCAAAATGCAACACAGAAAAAGATAGCATTAATCTAAATACACAGCACTGGATTCATGAAGTGTGAGGCTCACAAATCCCTTCGCTATTGTGGCTACTCTGTGGTCAGAACCTTGGGGGAGGTGTATTTAATTATTTAATTTCACCTTCTTTTACAGTTTCAGTCTATGATTATGGTAACAGCTATGTAAACACAAAAAATCCAGTTTGTTAAGAGTATCTGAAGTGAAGTAGATAATTCCCTCTTGATGGACCCTAGACACTGCTCAGACAGCACTCCCACAGGCAGGCAGTGCTGGAGATCTGTCCTGGAAGGGGGCAAGCTGTGGCTGTGGCAGACATGGTGTGTAACACACCTGGGCATGACGTGTGTGTAACTCATGGACACAGTGTGTGTGTAACACTAGCGTGAACCTTGTCTTCTGGCCTTGTTCAGGTTGTGAACTCAGCAGTGATTTTTTAACTGCTTCATTTCATCAATACTGTGCTACCTGAGAAACAGGACTCCTGAATAACTTGGCATCTTACCCTGTTTTGTTTGCACTGTGCTAACAGCAAAGATGCGGTCATTGCCGTTTCAAAACGACGCGATGTTTGCCAGCAGCGCCCGCAGCGAGCTGTCTGAACGCTGCACGTTCGCCATCCCTGGCAGGGCACACATGCCAATCCTGCTCCAGGATGTCATGAAGGAGAAGGTCAGGAAAAGCAGCAGCATTGCAATTTTAAACGAAGTATGAAACAGTGGTAGGTGATTGCATCACATATCTTTGCCTCCGTTGCTCTCTGGGTAGTGTCACCACAATCTGCTCTCATTTCCTTCCCCCGTGGTTCTGCATTGCACTAGATGTGATGAAGAGGAGTGCTGGCGTGGGCATGGGAGGAGGGCAGAGGCAGAGCTGGAGCACCAAAACCTAAAAGTTACCCCTTCTCCCCAGCGCTCAGCTCCTTCCCAGCCCTGCGGTGCCCTCACGCCCGGCGTGGCTCTGCTTGAGCCCATCTCCCTGGTGCTTGGCAAGGTGCTCTGGGCCTGAGGAGCACCAAAGACCTGGGGGCATGTCCCCCCACGGACAGAGGGAGCGCCCAGGTAATAGCTGTGGTGGTTCTTGCACCAGCCAAGGGAAACCTTTTCACTGAGGTGGCTTGATTAGAAGAAAATTAGTAGAGGATTTTGTGTTGTTTTGGACTTTGGACTCTGGCACAAGTTTTTTCTGAGTTTTGTTGCAGATTCTCTTTCTGGCAATTGCTTTTACAGTAAGTTGTCTGTATCGTGTAGGAATGAATGAGGTGGGCTAGGAGAGACTTCTGGTTGGGTTAAAATAGCTGTGTTGTTTTTTTCACAGGCTGTATGTTTTCTCCTCTTAGATCTGGTTCTTTTCATCCTCACTGCCTCTTTGCCTTTACCTTTCTAAAATGTCTATTGCTGCAAAACTCTGTTGAAGCAGATTGCCAGGTCCAGCCTCAGAGCCCCGCTGCCTGCCGCAGCCCCCCAAAGCTGGGAGCGGCCAGGGCTCCCAGCCGTCGGTGGAGGAGGCTGCTGATCAGTGCTTTCCTTTTAAACCTACCATTGACTAATGTTTTGAAGACTGGATTGTTATTTTTTTCGTAATATATACATGGCAAGGAGCAGAACGATGTTATTGTCTGCCATTTAACAGAAGTATGCCTTCCTGAGAGGAGGGAAAGCTGATCCTGTTTGTGTGCATTTCAGCTTTATGTCAGTACAGACTAGCCCAACTAACAAGAGTTGTTTTAATCTGATCCGTTTTATCTGTTGTGCACAGAGTAACAGAAGTGTAAGTCTAACACAGTAAATCGCTGTATGTATTATGGCAACACCGTGGAAATATTTCTTAGCAGCACCAGGGAAAAAAAAAAATGGGATGGAAAATACGTTGATTTAAGTCTTAAAAAATGCACAGTCAATTTAAGGAAAAAAAAAAAAGGTAAAAAAGAAAGAAACCCTTTACCATATCTAATTTCATTAGTAAACTGTAAATGGAAAATTATGAAGAGGTAGGATTTCAAAGGGCTGGTAACCCACACATTTTATGTAGCATTAATCACATGCTCTTAATTTTTCTGCAGCAGAACTCTGCAGATCTGTGTTCCCGCTTCGTGATCCACAGGGCGGTGGGTGAGGGCAGGTGAGCGGCAGAGCCCGGCTGGGACCCCCCCACGGCAGCACCCGCT
>NW_010510182.1:3711-4808 GCF_000687285.1 Phaethon lepturus
ACGAGATTTATGGCCACGTGCCGGAGGTTTCGTGCCTCTCTGCTCAGACTGATTGGAAACACCACTTTTGTGCTGGCGGCTCGTGTTTTCTGCTTTACCCTTTCAGAGGCTCTTTCTCTTCCAGGCTGTAAAGAGGGTTAAGAAAGGAATTGTCTCTATTATGGTAATTAAACTCCCAGGAAACAGCCTCATTAGACTAATAAAGAGTAAATAAAGCAGGCCAGGACACACTTTTCTTTGCAGTAGTCGAGGGCAGCAGTTACCTCCCTTCCCTTTGCCCCTCCGCCTGCTCCCCGCTCCTCGGCTGGGGCAGCAGTGGCCTCTGCCTGTGCCCCTGCCTTTGCTTCTGCCTCTGCCCTGAGCTCCTGCCTGGCCCCTGCACCCACCCGGTTCACCCCCTCATAACTGTCCCAGCAGTTTTCCTCATGGGCCAAAGTTCTCCTTGCTCAGTTGCAGCTCAGGGAATTAGGTATTTCTAATGCTCAGAGAAGCTTTTGGTTGCATTGTGCTTATCTTCATTACAAGCACTCCCTGGCTTTCTCGCTGGCTTCGCGAGAGCCGCCCCTGGTTTGGAGCAGACGCTGTGGAAGGCTGCAGCGCGCACTTTGCGAATGCACGTAACAAAATCCAAGCGATGCACGTCGGGTTTTGCTTCTTGCAGAAGTGACATTTGTGGCACACTTCTGGGTGCTATTTCTTCTGTAGCATTGACCCCAGCTGAGGCAGGGTACCACACTGAAAATGCACACGTAGCGCGCTCCTGCTTTTTCAGAAAGCAGATTATGGAGGGAGAATGAAATTAGCAGTAAAAGTATTAAAATATTGATAGCAATCATTCCATGTCCTGGCTTTACTAGTTAATTATTAATTTTACCTTGAAGGTTAGCGTAAGGGATGGACTTTACTTTATCATGCCTTCACTTAGCAAGATGTTTGACTATATATTTTTAAACATTATCAGGTCTCTAGCAAATAGCTCTCATTTTTTATGGTTAGCAGTTGGGATTTGCTTTATGTGGCTTCATAAAGTGGGAGAAAAGATTATGTTGTGAAGGCCTTGGGGAAGTGATCCCTCCGTCATGTATTAGTAATTCCTG
>NW_010510182.1:4839-5195 GCF_000687285.1 Phaethon lepturus
CTCCTGATCTTTACTGCTTGCTGTCCTTTCGGTATAGTACTTGTTGCTTTTCCTTATTGAGGGCCCTTTGCAGCACTATACAGAGGAAAGACATGCCTTGATGCTGTGGGCTTGGCATTGCAAGATGGTTAAAAAGGAACTGGTTTCGCTGTAAACCGAGGGGTGCCGGCAGCTGGATGCCGGCTGGTGGTGGGTGCTTCCCTGGAACAGGGCTGCCCTCTCCGCCCGTCCGCCGGTGCCCCAGCTCTCTAGCTCGGGTACGCACCCAGCAAACGTGTTTTTGCAGCCTCCAGGCTGGGCGCACGCGGCGCTGGGGAGGTGTTGCTGCGTCCAGCTGCGACCAGCGGCTCCCCCCC
>NW_010510182.1:5226-16052 GCF_000687285.1 Phaethon lepturus
CCGCCGCTGCAGGCTCTGTAAATACCGGCTACGGGCAAGGGAGCGCTGGCTGAGCTGCTTCTGAGGACATGCGAGCTGCATATTGTCTTTAAATAAATGCATAGATAACACGGTTTGGTGAAAAACATTAGTACATATATAGTTCATAAATAATTTTTAAACTGGGTAAACTTTTGAATTTACTGTGAAGAATGTTTTTTTCTTTAACACAACTTTAGTATTGATATAAGATTCAAATATGGAAACATTTATGTGCGTCTGCGGCTTCGCTCGTGAGAAATCGTATTGATTTCAGTGAACTATACACACGAGGAAGATCAGGTCTTGTATTTGCAGGACTGGAGTTTTACTTTTGTAAACTTCCCATTTCCTCTCTTGCATCAGAAGGGTTTAAGAGATCTGTTTTACTGTCTTGAGGGTAAATGCCTTTCATTTCTGAAATGGTAAAATCCACTTCTCACTTGTTTCTCTTAAAGTGGCCCCGGTTTTAAATGCGGACAACTGGAAAAAAGCTTCGCCAGTGTCCCTGGGGGGAAGTGAGGTTGCAAACCTCCAACTTTGGAAACAATGATTTTCGTTTTGTCAGTTTTAAAATGGAATATCAGAAATGGAAAATTTTGCTGTAGTGTTGTGAAAAACAGAACTTACCCAGTCTGGACCCTTTTAAGATAAACTTAAGGAAATTACAGCTTTCTTGTGCACGCTATTTTCCACTTCTAGCATCTGCAGCGTGCAGGTCCCAGAGGAGCTGCTAATGTGCGTGAAGTTAAGGCGTGCTTACGCTCTTTGCAGGACTGGGACCATACTTCTCTGTGTCTCTGTTGTACGGAGACGTACACAGGTGCGCAGGGATGGGAGCAGGCCCTTGAGCAAACTCACACATAACTTTTGGAGGCTTGCTTGCTTGCTCAAAGGGGTTATAATGCCCTATGTTTTTTTTTTTATTTGGGGAGCATTATGTTTTTTCATGGAATGAAATGAAAAATTTTGGCTTACACAGCCCTGTAAGGTACCAGGAGCTCCTGTGCTGGTTTGCCACTCATCACTGCAAGTTAGATACTGATACGCTCAAAAGCCACAAACACACATCTTATCCCTGGTGCTGTTTAAAGATCCTTTAAAGGTCTTTTCCAGCCACTCTGCCAGTATCTTGTCTTAGCACAACCTACACACCAAATACTGATGTTACAAGTCCATCTGGGGCCGGTAAGCATAAAGATGCAGACGCAGCTTCTGACTGCAGAGGCCAAGAGGCGCACGCTGCTGGGGACAGGGAGGCTGCGTTGGAGGCCACCTCACGTCACCGTCCTGCCCCCAGTCCCTTTCTCTGGGCATCCCCTATGGCCACCGCAAGGCCAAGGTGCAACCATAGAGGAACCTGGCTGTGATGCCAGTTGGTCAATCTTCAAGAAAGGAAATGCTCCTTCTGCACAGAGTCAGGGCTCTGCTGTACCGACACAGATGCACACTGATTCAGGCCGCGGTCAAGGAATTGGCACTGGTATAACAGAAGTGTGATTTTAAGAAACTTCCTCCCAACTATCCCCCTCCCCCTTTCAGGGTATCACTTCCAGCAGAAAAAAGCCACGTAGCTTCCATCTTTGTCCACATAATTATGGGATGTCCGTCAGCACAGTGTGATCATATATGTGCGTATGACATTAAAGCAATCAGTTTACGGTATCCCAAAGAAACAGCCAAAGAGAGATTTTCCTGCCATATTATGTGACTATTTTTGTGTCATTTCTATTACGTAAATTATGGGAATAAACGCAGGATTAAACCAAAATATCAGCTAGAATATAGTTAGCACCAGTTCTGGAGAGACCGGCCGGAGCAGATGCACCACTGCATTGCCACTTTCTTACTTATTAGCCGTATGAAAATGTTTCCCCCCAGGTAACCATGTTTTCAGGATAAATTATAAACTGTGATACTTTACATCTGCGAAGGAAATGGAGCTTCCTGAGCTCCAACCTGTGCTGATCCTCCCTCTGTGCCATGCCCAGGGTGATGGTGCTGTCTGTCCCCAGGGCAGCGGCTGGTGGAACTGAACCGCATCTCCCGGAGGCATCCAGAGATGGCGCGGGAATGGGAGAACAGCAGCGATGAGCGGGGATGAGCCGAGCCCTGCTCAGCTGCCTACGTGTGGAAGAAATGTTTCGATGCCCACCAGGAGCACACAGTGTGTTAGATTCAGTTGTCCCAGGCCTTGTGCAGACTCTCCTCTGCTTTAAAGGGCTGACTGTGATGCACTGAAGTTTTTCTGTGGTACACTGTTCGTGGTTTCTCTTAGAGGCTCTAAGGTGGAGGCATGAGCTCCATTGGTCCTAGGGCTAGGAAAAGCCCTCCAGAGCTTTGGGTGAAGCAGGCAAACATTGCCTTCTACTCAGAGACGGCTGGTTCGGGACAGCTACAGGCACAGGCAGTTTTCGGGAGTGAGTCTGCACCCCTGGGACAGGGCTTCCAGTGAAGGGCTGCTGCAGCCCCTTGCCCAGTGGGAGCTGCACGGCCACAGGGGGATCGCTTTCCTACTCCCCGCTGCTGCACGTGATGTCTCTGAGCTCGGGGTCTGATGCTGACCCCCTCATTCCTCTCCCTGCCCTGGGTCACCAGGATTCCTGAGCATCTTGAGCCTGGAGCCAGGCAAGATGTCCCCCCGCCTCCCAGACAGGTAAGTCCAATAAGATACGTCTTCCACAAAGGCAATTTGGGTAACACCAGTCATAGGGCGTGACAAATGGAGATTTAATCTCTTTTGTTATGGCTTTTGCAATGAAAACATTTTAGACTGTTGTGCTTTATGTTGAGCGGCAGTGAGATGCAGAGGCCGGAATGGAAAGTGACACTGATTGAGCCGCCCCCACTGTGCTCGCTGTGTTTCCTCCCCTTCCAGCCATCCTCATCCTCACGCCTCCCCAGGCAAGGATCTGCAGTGGCTCCTATCCCGGGAGGTGGCTGCTCCTCCCAGCTCCTGGAGTGGCACCGCGGCCACTTGCTCTGGAGTCGCATCTTTCCTTGCGCCTGGTATCAAGAGCCTGATTTGCAGTTAACATGCAACAGTTTAGGCCAATGAAGGGCTTAGGCTCAAGACAAGATAAGCTCTTCTTGGGCAGGAAAGAGGAAGCACTTTGGGATGGGGCAGGGAGCAAGTTACAGCCTAGAAACGTGCTTCTTGGCAGCTTTATGAAAATATCTGTTAGCAGTCATGCAGGGAGGTTGTGGCCATATGGACTGGAAAAACAAAGTGTCTGGTGGGTTTGCCTTATGTGACTGATGTGTTAAAGGTGATACTCTGCTTCATTAACAGCACTTAGTGTTGGAGGACACTATAGGACACTCAGGACGAGTACAGTATTTTTAACAAGTAATTTAGAGCCTGTCTTCGCTGCGTGATTAGCTTGAGGTATAACTTGAGAGCTGCTGGTAACCCAACGCTCGTGCATGTCTTTAGCTGGAGCCAAAGGGTGCTTTTACCGGGCACTGACCCGGCAGTGCCGGTGCAAGGCTGGAGCTGCTGCTGGTGCTAATCATGCCGTGGGGCTGAGCCGGCTGCTCTAAACACGTCGTGCAGCTCAAGGGCTGTTTTACAGCGCTGACTGCTCTCACTCAGAGCGGACTAACTTGAGAGGAGTTAGTTTAAGTGTAGATAGCTTCAGCTGGCAGTTAAGTGAGGACAGCCCCATTGAGAGCTGAGAAACTGGATGTAACTTGAAAATACACAGAGAAAGTTGGGAGACAGCACATATCAGTTCTCAGTTAAATCCTTTTCTTTCTTTCTTTAAAAAAAAAAAAAAATTCTTTCCACAGTAGCAGACTTGCAGCTGTTAACTAATCCCATAACAAGTGGCATTTAGCCACACATTTTCCAAATTAAATATGCTTGCATGTTGGACTAGTTTCATACCCTGTAATACAAATACTTTCCCTGCTGGGGAAAAAAAAAAAAAAAATTAAAAGAAAACTCCTCTCAGGCGTGTGAGGAGTGGAGAAAGGGAAGATGGTGTGTGCATGTCTGTGCGCGCTGCTGGCGCAGCCTGCGTGTAGCTACTGCTGTCCCTGTCAGAGCAGTGTATGAAGATTCTGCAAGGAGCACGATATTGTTGGAAGATCTGATGGGTTATCAAGGGCTGCTCATGCTTAAATTATTAGTTAGGGCTGTGACATTAAAGAATTGTTATTTGGTCATGGTCTCATGGCTGTGTTTTGCTAGGAGGTGTTTGAAAATTCTCGTCTGTGCTGTCACGTAATCTGTACTTGCCCTTTTGTTTCTTTTTTTTTTTTTCCCCTGGTCATTTGAATAATGTTTTCAGATCCTCGATTTAATCTGGGTTCAGCCCAGCAACATTTGGAAACAAGCAATTAACGGCACATTTTCTTAGAACTTATGCTGGATCTTTTCTGAGGGTGTTTGAGAGCACCTACCCTACCCCCCACCCGCCTCCTGCACATTTTTAAGAATCCCATTAAAAATTTTTCAGGATCCCCATACAAGCCAAATGCATTGTTTCCATGGAAACAATTAATGGGGAGTGCAATTTATAAGACTGATGTAAAAAAATGAGCACTTCATCAGACCCCCTGCTGCTCTGATATACAATCTCAAGGAAAAGTCTGTGTGAGGTTTGCATAAGCGATATTCTTAAAAAGGCGGGGGGGACAAAAAGGAGTCTGCAGGTCCTGTCTGTGGCACAGTGAGCGATGCCTATTGTGCTGCGCAGGCATTATTAGCTCTTGGAAAAGGCTAGTAAATTCTCATTTCATGACGTCTTTTGAAATGCTTTCCCTTTAGAGAACGGGGGTTTTTTTCTAATCCCACCCTCTTCTGCAATACACAGGTCTGCGTTTGGGGAAAGGCATCGTGGCTTGTGATATACGGGGCAGCTGGGTCCCTGCGCGGAACCGGGCCCTTGATTAAAAGGCGTTCAGGAGGCCTTGTATCGCACTGGCTTTCACAGCTCCACAGGCTCCTGGTTAGAGACCAGCCTTAAAGGTGTGCTCTTTGTTTTGGTTTGGTTTTTAAAATCTAATTATAGCTTTCTCCTGGACGATGTTTGGCATTGATTTTATCAATATAGCCATACAAGCTAAATCAGAATTTGTTATTTGAAAGGGAGAGCGAGCAGTGCAGACGGTGTACAGCGAGTGCCGCCACACCGGACAGGTGTCTGAACAGCACTCGATGTGGAATTTCCTACAGAGCTTATTCTGGGGAAAAAAACCCAATAAAAATTCCACCCTGCGCAGTTCTGCTGCAGGAGAAGCAGGCATCCTGCATGGCTGCGCTCTGAAATACGTGGCAGGGATTTTAGAGCCTGCCATAAAACATTACCTGGCAAAAGAAAATTCTTCTTCTACCCGCTCCCGCGCTAGCGCGGCTGCCCCCGCGCCGGCCGTGGGGCTGGAGCAGCTTTGGACTGCGCAGGAGAATTCGGCTCGGTGCTCCGCGCAGCGCTGCCTGCCTCTGTCAGCGCGGATGTGCTGGGCGATAATTAAATGAGTAAAAGCAGCGACAGCGCAGGAGTCGGTTTGCTCCCGGTTTCTCCCGCTTCCCAGGGTGTTTTCCCGGCCGCGGCCCCTTCTCCTGCAGAGGGCACTCGCCATCAACCACCCGCCCGCCGCGCGGGCTGCCCGCTTCCCCGCAGCATCCCCGAGCGGCACACGGGAAGGCTGTGGAAAAAAAAAATCTAAATTATGAAAGCAAATTATTCCCTTGTAGTGCGTGAGGCCAGCTGAAAGAGCAGCTGAGATTTAAGGACAAGGGGAAAAAACCCCAACAAACCCCAAACCCAAACGGTGGGGAGGGAGAGGGCTGGGCTGGGGCAGCCGGAGGGTCCGGGGGCGCGGGGGTCTGGCGTGCTGCGGTCACGGGTGGTAATAATAAAAAAGGGTGAAAAAAGGAAAGGCTCCGTGGCTGGTTTAAAATTTAATAGCATTGAGGACGAGGGAGGCAAATGCTTTAATTAAACCGCCATACAAAAAAGGGGAAAGCTTACAACAGAGCGGGGCAAATACACCGAATTATTGTTAGTCTGTAGCCACCAAAGTATTAACTATCACAGTGTTTGAAAAGCAGTATTTGTTTCAACTGTATTTCTTTCACGCCTGTGTATGAGAAAGGAATGGACTTACAAAGAGCTCAGCCCAGAGAAATACCGGGATCTCTCTGTGTGAGGCTCTAAAGTACATGTCTGTGATAAATAAATACTCGGCAGCCAAATGATAAAACAGTTTAGGTCTTAACTATTCTGGAGTTTGTGGGGGAAAAAAATCTCTTATCGCTAATAAGCTCCCATTGAAAATACATTATAGAAATTGTTTATAGTTATTTTAAAACAGCGTAGAAAATGGTCATGCACTTTCCTATGCCCGTAACTCATCAAAGGTGGAAAAAAACCTTGCAGATGCATTTCAGTTTTAATAGGAATTGTATTTTATTATTTGGTTTTATCACACCAAAGGAGCAGGTAGACAAAAATATCGATTCACCTTAAAGCCCGCTCTCAAAAATGTACATCTGGATATTACAAAAATCTGTAATCTAAATAATTTTTACATTGCTAATGAGAATTGTGAATTTATTTTTAAAGTTTCTTTTGGCTACCTGTTTTATTCTTTCTTTCCTTTTAACTTTGTTTTTCTCTGCAAATATTTTCTACTTTTCTCTTAAAACTTTAGCATTTTGGAATGGAATGGGAATTCTTTCATTTTACGAAGTATGATTTTCATTTGCTCTATGTCCCTATTTAAGTAAAATATTACTGATGTGAAGCACATTCCCTTACATCAGCCTATACATGCCTCCGCTTTATGATGAGGAGGGACAGTGGAATTGTTGTTAATAGCAAATTTTGTTTTGGGACATTCCAATCTATTTTTAAATGTGCAGTTTGGGCTCTCTGGGGCCGAGTCAGGTGAAAAAGGAGCAACAACAAAATGGCAGAGCAATTATTTAAAGAGGGGCTCATGGAGGAGGGTTGTCAGATTTCTGTAGGAAACTCAGGCAGACGGTAAACTGATATGATCTCCCCCGCTGTAATAATCCCCCTTGTTTCACAAATACAAATTATGAACACTTCAAAATCCGTAACACAAATCAGGTTGCAGAACTGAACAGTTTCTTTTGAAGGGGCTTGTCTGTTGAAAAGGCTCTTGTAATTTTATTTTAGTAGGTTTTAACTCTGGATTTGAGGAGATAAAACAACCTGTTCAGAATTATAATGATGTTATTTGGGCTCCTATGTTTAAATTAACGCAACTGTTTCAGGTATTAACATCCTGTTTTCAGGTTTGTAACTCAGCCTTAAAAAATTGGCTCAAGTGAAAAACAGGCACAGACTATTTCAGTCTCATTGTAGCTTTTTCTTAACAAATTTAAATTGTTTTAACTGATTTTAATTTTAGTTGCAATTTGAGAACAAAATCAAAGCTCGCTGGATTTATCTAGGTTTGTATTTTCATATTTTAAAATGGTTGTGAATTAAAAGGAGCTTGGCTGGTTGTTGTAATTTCATGTTATTTCTTTATTTGGTAGCGAAAAAATAGAGGTGAACAAGAAAGCAAGATGGACTGTTCCCAAGTATACTAATTATTATGGAGCATTTTTTTGTGTGAAAAACGTATGAATGTTCATCATTTTTGTGCCGATGTGGGATTTCCCAAATGACAGGGCAAACAACATTATGTGTCTTTTTTTGATATGTCTACTAGACAATCTGTTCTTTTATGAATTCATTCCCCATATCCAAAATATGTCTTTATTTTTATGTTTTGCCAAGTATATTTGTTTTTATCTTAATGTGTGTTTTATACTTGCGTAGTTACAGGTAAGTATACAGTACAGCTATAACGATTTACTCCTAAATAATCTCATAAAGGAAAATGTATGCCAAGTCCAAATGCTGGTTTCTCAGTAACGCACAATAAAAACCTATTTTAATTTTGCAGTCCCTCCTTCCCAAAAAGATGAAGGGGAGCAGGCTGGCAGCGGGAGGAGAGCTTGAGGAGGCCCGTGGGCAGTGGGGCGCGGGGCTGCCAGCACCCCTCCCGGGTGACGGGCGAGGGTGGCCTGCGGTGGCAGCTGTCACTCGCCTGTCCCCGGGACCGCCTCTTGGCTTTGACCCGACCCTTCCTATTATCTCCCTTCCATTTTGCATTCCCTCTTGCTATAGATATTCCCATTCATAAAATCTTCTCCTGCTTGCTTACAGCATGAAGGCAAGTGCTGGTGTGTATCCGAGAGAAATAAGATCACAAGCAGAAGCTATTCGTCAAACCCCTTATTTCCTGGAGTTTCTTCCCCGATCCCTGTTGCATGCACTGCATTATATTGCAAAATCTTTTTTTTTTTTTTTTTTTTTTGGTAATATTTTCTTCTGTCATTTATTAAACATCAGAATATTTTCAGTGTGCTTAAATCCCACGTACTCGGGCAATCTTGCCCAGCGGGGCTTCACACTGCACGAGCTCGCAGTTCTGGGCCAAATCCTGAGTATTGTTTTTTATGATGATATAAAAAATCTGTTAAAACTCGGCGTGTCTTTTTCTGTCTCCTATCGAGAGTTATCCTAGCTAATGGCACAGCTGCGGGGGACGCGGGAGCTGCCTGCAGTCGCTGTAAAGCAGCCCGTCCGCTCGGTCGCGGCGGGGATGCCAGCGGGGCACGGCGCGGTGGGAACGGCCGGCGAAGTCCATGCCAGAAAATGGCTCCTTTGGCAACTCACTTTGCCAGCGTGCTGTCATGCATGCTTCTTGCTGCGCTGTATCAGGAGTGAGGAGAAAATATTGTGACTAATTTAAAATGGTGGAATGCAACTAGGAGTTCCTTTCTCCTGTTTGCTCCATCCTATTTCAACAGGGCTTGCATAGATTATGTTTGTTTGTTTGGTTGTTTTTTTAAAAATAAAAACAGCCCGTACGCAGTTAATTTTTTTTTTTTATTCTTGGTTGACATTCCAAATATTTTGGAATATGATTTGCTAAGATTTTCTTTTTTTCTCTCTTGCTTTCTCTCTCCTCCTTTAATGTGCATTTCCCTTTTACCCCACTCGCTGGATCGGCTGCATTTTCTTTCGGAGCTGAAGCCATTGCCTCCCTGTGCATCAGGAGGATGGGATTATATGTACTTCTTTCAGACCTGAGGCATTACTATTTCTTCCCCATACTCAGCATCCAATTGTCTGGATCTATCTGGGTCCTAAATCCATCCTGAATTGGTTTCATAGCTGGCAGATTTGTGTGTTCCATCTTGTTTTGGGACCTGGCTTTCATATGAATATCTCAAATCATTTTATATTTTTCCAAGTAGAAGTTTTATTACATGCAGACAATCTGTATATGACTAGCGAAAATGAGAAGATAAAGGCTTGATTGAAAACATGTCAAATGCTAGTTTTTGCCAGTTTGTGCAACAAAACTGGGTTTTATTGTGAAGGGAGCAGTGACAAACCCTCTTGTTTTAAATGGATGGTCTCATGTTGCCCTCTGGTAGAGAAATGGTTAAATTATGCACTCGTTGGAGTATGAAGGCAGTTCTTCTTTGCTGACAGATAGTTTGACCAGTGTCAGGTTATCCCGATGCGTTCAGCATACCTTCATTGCATCATAAATAAAACAGACAAATTACTTTTTTTTCCTAGGGTAGAATAAGCAGGAGGAAAGGGAGGGATAGGGATCGGGGTAGATGGGGGTTCGGGGGGGTGAAGAATTAGAAGGAAAAGAAAAAAGAGAGAGATCTTTGCAGACACTCTATGAATCTCTGCTTGGCAGCTGAGAACAATGAGAAAAGCAAGCAATTACCTCGACTCCTTCCCCTTATCCAGACATAGGAAATATATTCCTGCCTGAGCCTTTTTTCTCGTCTCTCCCTCCCGCCCTCCCTCCCTTGCCCTCCCTCTCTCCCTCTCTCCCCCTCTCCTTCTCTCTTTCCCCCTTGTATATCTAATTTAATTCTTCGAGGAAGGCAAGGCAGATGTAACAAAGAAAGGAGGGTCTGTGTCGATGGGCCACTTCCTACTGCAGGACGAAGTCTTCCTCCATGGCAAACGTCCTTTTCCATTCTCTGCCCTGGCAGACTTCTGCAGCCTCTGCAGCAGCATCCATGAGAAACGAGCAGAAAGGTATTTTATAGCTCCAACTCTTTTACAGATTCCTCCCAAATAAAGTGGTGTGAATACTAAATCACCCTGTCCGGGCGCAGGAAGCCGATGTGTTCTTTACCTTCAGAAATCCATCCCAGAGGTGCACACAGAGCCCTTTCTCCAGATTTGCCTCAACTACTGTATTCAGTGGCCCCTTTACTAGCAGCTTCCGTACTCTCCTGGAATTCCTGTAGGATTTAAATTCTTGCTCTTAAATCTTTTTTTACCCCTTTTTTCCAAAGCAGCATTTGCAAATATTTCCTTCGGTTGCCGGGTCTGTAACAGGGGTGTCCCCGGGGGGTTCCCCTCTGGCTGTCGCCGCCCCGGCCCACTGACTCACCCGCGGGAGACGGGGCACCAACGCGCGCCGGTACCCTGCGCCGGCTTACGTGTACGTCATGGTGATAAACATGTAGGACCTGCGTCCCCTCACTGTGCCGTGCGACTTCCAGTTATGAGAACAACAGTTTGCATAAAGATATTTTGGCCTAATTGCTGGTAAACCTTTAGCTAGCAGGTTTATTTTCATTTCCGAGGGAATAAATAATGCCGGCGTGCTTACTGCGGACAGGATTGTTGCTCTCCTCGGTCAACCGCGGTACACGCCCAAACACCTGACTGCGCAGAGCCACCCTGGGTTTGCGATGCGCTGGACTTACTTAAGAACAGTCTCCAGAAATGCCCCGC
>NW_010510183.1:0-4560 GCF_000687285.1 Phaethon lepturus
CGGGAGCCGAGCACGGAGCGGGGCCGGGAGCCAGCGGGAACCGCGGGCTCGGCACATCCCGCAGCCACATTTTTCCCTTCCTGGTTAATTGAATTTGTTTTGGAGGGCACAGCATCGCTGGAAAACCCAAAGCCGAGGCTCATCCTTCAGGTCCCATCCCACGTGCCCGGGAGCCGCGGGGACCGACAGCCCGTCGGACAGCTCTGACCTTCCCAGCAGAGCCAGCGTGCGTGGGGGGCGAAACACACCCCCGTTGTGAGCCTCGAAAGCAAACAAATAGGGAGGCTGGAAGTATGTGCGGGTGGTTTTTTAAGCATGTCCCCCAGGAGGCCTGCGGTGCAGGGTCAGCTCGTTCGGGATCTCCTTGCCCGAGGGAAGGAGGTGGCTGGTCCCACACGGGTGTCACAGGAGGGTCCAGGGAGGCTGCACCCCTGCGCCCACCGCACCTCCATGACTTCTCCTTGGGCCTTTCAAAGAGCGGGGAGGGGGTGGAAAGGGGGACCTAGGGCTCAGCACCATCTCCCCAACCTCAGGTGACTGCTGCAAGCCCAGGTGGACGATGCACATGGTCCTACAGCCTGGTGGCTCTCATGGAAGGGGTGAGGCACAACAGGTCCCAGCAGGTTTGGTGGCCTCAGGGACAGCCAAGAAGGCCAAATTCTCCCTCTCTGCTGAGGTAAGGCAGCAAGAGCCACCACGCATGCTTGGTGGTCACAGAGGTCCAACTGCCACAGCCACCGGTTGCCACCAATGTGGTGTCTCCACAGCTCAGGTGTTCTCCGCCGACCTCCCAAGGCAAGAAAGCCCCAAGAGGCATGGCAGCCCTCTTAACTCCCCTGGGCAAGGGCTTGCCAGGGCTAAAAACACATCAGCCCTTCCCCAAACTGATGGCATGGAGCTGCTGCAGGAAAGTTGTTTGGCCGGGCATGAGCATGGGACAGGACCCATCTCCATGGGCATACCTGAAGAGGAACCACGGTCCAAAGACCCTGGTGAGGTCAGTCCCTGAAACGCCTTCCTGAGGACTGAGCTGTCCTTGGGATAAAACACCACGGTCATACCGCAGCGATGCTCCCCAGAGCAGCTCCTTACCCCCACAAAGCACAGTCCAGCCAAAAAAAAAACCAGGCTACGCAGAGAGAAAGCCCATGGCACCCTGCCAGCCCCCCTTCAACGAGCGTCCAAGTGCATGAGAGGTGCTCAGAAAGGCAAAGCAGCTGCAGATGCTGGTGGTGCCACCCACGGGGATGGAGGGATGGCTGTGCCATCCAGCCCTGCAACATGCCCATCCCCTGGTCCAGCTGCTGGACACACAGCACCCACGCACAGCCTAACAGCCCCCGCGGGACCTCTGCGCGGGTGTCTCCTACGCAAGGCTCAACCGGGAAGCCCCATCGGTGGCTCCTCGCTCCGCGAACCCCGCCGTCCCTCCGTCCCTCCGGCGGGCCTGGCCGGGCTCCGGCTCCTGCCCTGACACAATGCCGCTCATTCAGGTGAGCCACGCTGCAGCCCTTGCATGAAGGCTGGAAATTTATGACTTGCCTTAAATGTCACCTTTTCAACTCCGTGCCTTGGCTCAGCAACATTTGAAGCAAACGTTAGCAAATGACCCACGGTTTTCAGAGGGGAGGGAAAAAAAAAAAAAAAAGGAAAAAAAAAGAAGTCGTCCCTTCCAAGACAAATAAGTGCTCTCGCAATAAACGGCATGAAAAGGCTCACAGTCAAAACTGGCAGAAAGTACCTGCAGTCGGCGATGATGTCATCCATCAGCTGGGCACCCAGGGCGTCCAGCTCACCCGGCGAGCGGTTGGCCTTGAGAGCGAGGTGGACCTTCTCCAGGTTTGCTTCCTGCACGACAGGCGGGGAAGAGGAGCTGCACAGCGGGGACCCCCCGGCACCCCACTCCACCCCACATCCAAGACCCTCTCAGCGAGTGCCTGAGGCTGCTCCCCATGATCAGAAACTCCAGCCGGGGTCCCACCAGGGCCCTGTACCCCTGGTTATGCTCCTGTTGGAGCTCTGGGGGAAATGACAGCGCAATACAGCAAGAAATCCCATAAAAAGCTCAGGCGCTAAAGGAAGGTCTTTGCCTCCTGCACCTGCAGCAGTAGGCGGGCGGGTGGCCCGGCAAAGCACTGCACCCCCACCCCCATGGGGATGAGGGTGGTCCCTTTCCCTCCCCGGGACGCCGACAGATTTCTCCTCCATAGCACAAGAGTCGTCACACCCCAAACCTGACCCAGCCTGGAGACGGACCCCCTCCCCTCCCTGTCCCCCAGGCAGGATGCAGAAAGGAGGCGGACAAGGCTCCTGGCCACCGCAGGGACCGGGCCCCCGGCCCCCCGCAGCCCCCCCCAGCCTGTCTGCCGCGTGGTGGAGGAGGTTCTGAGCGTCAGTCCGATAGCTGATATCTTCCCAGTAGGATGACAAGACCACCACGGGCTTCACGTTGCCCCAGGGCAGGTAGTAATACTGACAACCTAGAGGGCACAGCACGCTGGTATTGCGATATCGGCACCCCGAGCTCGTGATACTGGGGTGAGGACATCTCACGCCACAGCGAGAGCCCCACAGGAGCCAGGGAAAGGCCACCCCAAAGCACCGGCTCTTCCTTGAAGGAAAATGAGCACTGTTAGCACCGAAGTGCTGCCCAAAAACCACTTCAAGGCCGTACAGAGCCGAAGGAAGTAGTCCTGGCTTCCCCGATCCTCCCCAGTCACATATTGTCCCTTCATAGCACGGCTGTGGTAAGCAAGGATCTCTGGAGGTCATCTGGTCCAACCCCTGCTCGGCAGGGCCACCTTGAGCAGGTTGTCCAGGACCACGTCCGGTCGGTTTTGAATATCTCCAAGGATGGAGACTCCACACCCCGGGCAGCCCGTCCCAGTGCTCGGTCACGCCCGCGTTGCTCACCATCAAAGACGGCCCGGCTGTACTGCGTGGTGGAGGCCAAGGGCAGGCAAGTGTTGTCAAATTTGTTCCCGTAGTTGCCAATGCTGACCTCAAACTGGATGGCATCATCCACGTCTTGCAGCATGGTGGCTGAGTAGAAGGCAGCGAAGAGGGAGTACTTCCGACGGCGCAGGTACTTCTGCAACAGGCACAGGACCATCTTCATAGAGGAGACACCACCACCGCCCTCCTACACACAGACCCTCCACTACCCCTCACGACTACTCAGTGAGCCCTCCAAGATCAAAACCTTTACGGCAGGGAAGAAAAGCATACGTTGCAGCAAGGGAATTTTAGGTGAGATATTTAGGAAAAACCTGACAATGGAGAAGGCTAGAACCTCCCATCAAAAATGCAGCTTAAACCTGAAGAAACAAGCAGAAGGAGCACATCTGCGACAGCGCTCGAGCTGGGACTGGGCTCCTGTTGAAGCAAACCGCCCACCCCTCCGTGTTCACTGTAGTCTGCTCGCTACCATGCAGCAGCTCAGGTGGAGCAGGCTGGACACCCTGGGATGGAAACGCAGCAGGAGACACCCTCAAGGAGCTCACCGGCCACTCCACCGCTCACGGGACATCACCCACCCAGGACCAACACCCGCGGCCCTGCCCTAGCGCCGTGCCGCCGGAGAGCCGACCCCAGAGCCCATGGGGTCGGATACCCCCCGGAGACCCCGTTACCTCCACCCGCAGGATGTCATCCGCAGAAATGTCCTCCACCTTCTGCTCCACGTGCTCCACCAGTTTGGTCTCCAGCTCCACCAGCACCCTGCCGCGATACGCCACTCCCTCGCCCTTGGGGTAGACCAGGGACAGGCGTCAGGACCCCGGTGCCCCCTCCCCGCAGGTGAGCTCTGCCTTTGCTTTCACTGCAGGGGAGCAAGATCAGGCAAAGTATTGCTGCAAGCGCTCCGAAGGCAGAGAGGTCTGGGCAGCAGAGCAGTATCAGGAGGTGTTTAGCCAGCAGGAATAGCCAGGGGCAGAAAAGGCGGCGCAGGCTCCTAGTAACAAAGCCAGTTTGGGTTAATAGCAGCGCTCTTTTGGCAAGGAGGAGTGGCGGTTTAGTTGTGGTTGTGCTGGAAAGAAGCCGACATCACCTTTCCTAAGTTGAGCGTCTCGTAAGGGTCGGGGAAGCTGGGGAACTCCCGGGGGCTGCCGTAGAGGTTGAGATAGCCGGGACAGGAGGGGAACCCGAGCCCATCGTCCGCTGGGGGCCACAGGGGAAAAGAGCCGTTAGAGTCCTGAAGGCACCTCGGGGACGTGTCCCACGGGGCGTCACTGCAGGACCACGGGGTCCACAAGCACGGGGCCAGTGGCCACCGAAATGCTCCAGTTTTTCAACCCCTGTGAGTCCTACAACCTGCTACCTTTTTGCAGGAGAAAGACAAGGTGGGTGTGGGGCTGTGCGGAGGGCACGGAGCTTCCCGGTCCCGGGGGTTGTCCCCAGGGAAGGAGAGCATCGCTCTGCTGGTGCGGACCAGCGCAGGGCATTTACACCAGCCGAGGAGCTGGCCCCGTGCTCCCCTTAGGGCAGTAAGAGAGCGCCCGGAAGGGAATCACTCGTTTTTGTGAAACCTCGCGCAGGAGGAGCAGCAGAGAGGCAGGAATC
>NW_010510184.1:0-448 GCF_000687285.1 Phaethon lepturus
TTGCACAGCTGACCCTCTTGTTCATCGGCTTTTGGGCAACTGACGTGGGGAAAAGAAAAGGTGAAATGAAGCCTGGCTGGGATTTAGGGGAGCGGAGGCTGCACGTGCACTGCAGCAAGACGCGTGCCCCTTCGCTGCTGGGGAGCTTTCGGGCATGTCTGGCGTTACAGGTGCCTTCGGCTTAAGAGCTACCTCTGGGGCGCGAAGGTACGCGTGTGCCTTGCTCTGCCCCCCGTCTCCTTCTTTTATGGGCTATCGAGCTCGTCACAAAAACTTCTTAAAGTTTTCCCCATTTTCTGATGGTGTTGCTGCGGGCGTTTTGCGTACATCTGTTCCTCTCCTTGTTGGAATGGGGCTGGCTCAGCGCTTTTCGTTTCCTATGTGGTTTGTTGTAACGGCCAAAAAAAGAGACAGGTTTGAAAGCCCGCTGGGGGCCGCGGGGCTGCCC
>NW_010510184.1:527-1890 GCF_000687285.1 Phaethon lepturus
GGCGGAGGGCTGGATGCAGCACTCCCTGCGCAGGTCCCTGGGGCGTCCGCGGGCTGGGACACGGGCGATGCTCGGAGATAACCTCTGCAGGATGCGTGCTGACTTCTGACTTCTCTTTCTGGGCCAAAGTCAGGGGAATTATAATGTCCAGTTCCCACAGATATTTAGGACCAAGGTTGGTAAACAGTGATTTTTGCCTTTATGGGGCCCAAGCCAAAAACCCAGATATCTGGGGGTGGTGAAGAGGTTCTGATTTGGTACCTTCAAACATCTGTACTGGGGGAAACATCCCATTCACGTAAAACATCCAGCCCAGGGTTTAGCTCCAGGTGTCTCCAGGTCCTCTCAAGGCAACACTGATGCTGCCGCCTCTGCTCCGCTCGCCTCCGTTTCCCCAACTGTAAATCATTAATCATGCTACTGAGCTTCTTGGTGAGGACATTTCAAGTCGGAGGAAGAAAAGCTCTGTTTCAACCTAAGTGTTATTGCTGTCACTATTAATGGCTTTTAAGTATAAAGCCAGTGTGTTGAAACCTGGGAACTGTATAATTATGGATGCCTCAACTACCATCACATCAATGTCAAGGAACAACTGAGCTTTTTCTTTTCCTTTTGACACATCAAATCTTCACTCTGTCACCAGCCTGAACCCAAAACTTGCTGCCATGAAGATTTTGATGATACATTAGACATTCCTGATGTGTTTGCAACCAGGAACGGGGCTGTTCCAGTGACCCAGGCCAGAGGGACGGGGCGGTTTGTGTGCCATCCACAGCGCAAGTGCTTTCTACAGCTGCTTGTTGGGAGGCACAGATGAGCTCCATGGCCCCACTGCCATCACCAGCATCTCCTTGCGTCTAGGTGTGAGCCGGAGGCAGGTGGACATGTGGGGTTGGGTTGATAAAACTCATGTAGATGAGGTGTGTCCCATGTCTGGTGGTGGTAGCTGGACTCTTGGGTTTGATGCCTGTTTGCTTTTCACTTGGAACATCCAGAAATTGAGGTCTTTGTCCTTTGACCGCATTCGTGGTGAGCACCTGGTAACAGGTCAACCAGAAGTGCCAAAGTTGACCCAAAGACAGCATCCCCCATTGGCACGGGGCAAGCTTGCAGCACGTGCTATGTCACTGTGGGGTGCCAGCACCGTTGTGCCCTCAACGCAATCAAAGCACTAACGGGGTGACACAGTGATCCTGTGCCGATGCCCGTCCCCCCACCGCAGGTGCCCTTGTCCCCAACGCTGTGCCACCCGCCGGGTGCTGCCGGGCATCCCAGCGGGGTCTACTCTTGCTCCCCCAGGCTCTTCGCGGTGAAGTGTGCCGGGTGCCTGGAGGCCATCGCACCCAGCGAGCTGGTGATGCGC
>NW_010510184.1:1933-3000 GCF_000687285.1 Phaethon lepturus
TACCCCCGGGCCTGTTCCTGCTGCTGCGTCGGCGAGCGGCGCCTGCAGAAGGGCGACGAGTTTGTGCTGAAGGAGGGGCAGCTCCTCTGTAAGGGCGACTACGAGAAGGAGCGGGAGCTGCTGAGCTTGGGGAGCCCGGCGGATTCTGGTAAGGGGCCGCCCGCGCCCGGCGTCTCCCGGGCTGGTGCCGCTCTGAGGTCCCTGCGAGCGCGGTGGGGTCTGGAGGCGAGGTTTGGGCTTGCTGCCTTAAACCTCTGCCCCGTGGTCCGAAGGGAAAAGCTCTGTAAGCACCTTTGCAGCCTCCAGCCAGAGTCTCTCCCGGCTCGGTGGCAAGGGCATGAGCGGGGACCTCGGCAGCAGAGGGGCTGCAGGGCTGGAGGATGCTCTGGGGACCATCCCCGTCTCATTAGGCTCTGTGAGGGTTTGTGCTCCTGGCCTGTGCAGGGCACCAGCAACCCATCCCGAGGGGCGAATGGCCTCCCCGGGTGTGGAGGGAAGAGCCGTGCTGGCTGAAGTGGACATCTTCCACCTCCTCACCCAGGAAATGGAGGGGCTGCCCCCCGGGACTGAGCTCCGGCTGCCCCATGGTCTCCCCAGCGGGGCAGAGCCGGCCCACGGCACCGTGCCGGCGGGCAGAAAGGTGGTTAGGATGCCATGCCCATGGTCCAGCTTCTCCGGGGAGGACTCCAGAGTTATTAGGAGAAAATTGGTCTCTATTGTGTTGCTTACGGGTCTCCACTGGTCCAGAGCCCAGGATATAAATACCCTGTAAATGAGAATTTTCTTCCAAAAAAAACCCCCACAGTCCCAAGCATCTCACTGAGTACCTTGGGGTAATTCTTCTGTGTCCCTCCCCTGTGCCTCACCGTCCCCACCCGGGACTCTGGAAAGGCTGAGTGCAAGAACTGAGGCCCTTCTGCTGTGCCCACTCTTTTCAATACCGAGGGGAAACTGAGGCACAGGGCCAAAACATGAGCTGCTGGCAGGGAGCCTGCAAATCTTTTGTCCCCAGCGGCTTCCCAGGCGGCCGATGGCCGGAGCCAGACCGCAGACCCAGCGTGGTGACA
>NW_010510184.1:3053-3386 GCF_000687285.1 Phaethon lepturus
CGGGGACGCCAGGGAGCCAGGGGGGGCTGCGGGAGGGGCGGCTCCGCGGCTGGAGGTGGGCAGGGGTCTAGCGTCCTGCTCCAGCCAGGGTATCACTGCCAGAGCACCGGATCAGCATTAAAAAATGTATCTCCCGTTAATGCAGATCAAATCTGAACATTTCCCAGGAAGACAAATTTAGTCAGAAAACCCAGCAACAGGGGCAGGGGGGTGAAACGACCTGCTAGCAGAACTCCTCGCGTTAAGGCCGTCCCCGCAGAGCCCTGCTCCTCGCTCGGCTCCTCTTAAAAACCGTCGTCGGGGGAAAATCTGCTTTGCGGAGGGGAGGGTTTA
>NW_010510184.1:3498-4509 GCF_000687285.1 Phaethon lepturus
CGGTATTAACAAGGAGGGGGTTGTTAAGGTGCGAAGCGGGACAAGTCACGAACACGGCAAAGCCCGGCGCTCACTGCCGGGCACAGGCGATGCTGCAGCTGGGGGCGGGTGCGTGGGGGGACAGGGATGGTTTTGGTGGGGATGGAGCAAAAATTGCCCAAAGCTCATGTTTCTCTCCGCTATCGTGCTCCTCTGCAGCGAGAGCCCAGCTGCTCTGCAGCGCTGCCTGCAGCTGGCTCTGTCCGGGCTTTGCCTTCTGCTCACTCAAAAGAAAAAATGCTTCCCCCAGATAACAGTGATGATATTTAAAAAATAAAGAGTGAGGCCATGGGAGGAGGTGGCTGCCGGGAACCAGTGAGTGATGGTCCAACGCTGGAGGAGCAGGAGAGGCAGGAGAGCGGCGGGATCCGGCACTGGCTCTTGCCTTAGCCCTGGGAAAGTCTGTAATTGATTGAAGAATTTTTTTTTTTTCCTTTTGGGATGTGCAAACTCTTTCAGTTAAAATAGGAACCAATGAGGAGACGTCATGCAGGAAAATAAGTGAATCGGCCATGTTTTGGGTTTATTCCTAGCGGGGGGAAAGGGCAGTTTGGGAAAGGTTGGGGAGCTTTTCTTCCCCAGCGACTCATCGGCCCGTGGTCCGGCCGTGCTGCCTGGGGCTCCGGCCAAACCGAGAGCTTCAGCTAGCAAAAACCTCCAGGGGAAATACTTATTTTGGTGGAAACTCCAGCTGAGACCCGAGGGATGTGAAAGGCCAGTGTGGGATCAAAAGGGCACAACAACCGCTTGGCTGGTCGGAAACCCAACCCGAAGCGGGCAGCCCTTGGCTGGGGGGTCCCGGCCCTTCCTGTCTCCCCACAGACCCCGTAGCTCAGCCGCACCGCCGTCCCTGCCCGGTTTTGGCGGCCACCAGCAGTTTGTCTGGGGGTGGCTCGTGGCTCTGGGGACGGTGGCATGGTGGGGGCCAGCCCAGGTGCACGTCCCGCCTGGATGCTCAGCGTGGCGCGGCTT
>NW_010510185.1:0-10715 GCF_000687285.1 Phaethon lepturus
GACAGCCCGGCGGGTGGCGGTCCTGCCAGGATGGGCAAATGCTGCTCCACGCGTTTTTCCCGCGCTCGGTGCGAGGACCAGACGGTACTTTTGCCTCTTTTTATCCTTCAGGGAGGGGGCAGGAAGGTGGCCGTTACCGCGATGGAGCCCGTGCTGCTGCTTCTAGCGGGCGGCGGTGGCGTGCGCGCATCCCGGGGCGGCGGCGCGGGGAGCGATGCTCGGCTTATTTAGGGTGCGCTGCGCTCCCCCCCGCTGGGGAGAAGCCTAGCTCTCGCCTTCACAGGCGCTGCAGTGCCTTACGTAACTTCATCCCGCAGTCTAAACGTAAAGCTTGGGGTCTGGTGGAGCAAGGAGGGACCACCCGCGTCTTCCGTCGTAGCAGTCGGCTGGATTTCTTGCTGTGCTTTTCATGCATGTTTAATAACCCTGTGGAGTACAAGTTATAAAGGCAACTCGCACAGAGTTTTAAAGTTTGAAGAGAGATTATTCAACCTCCAGCTGTCCTAAGGTTTTACCTCTCTAATGATCGTCCTTTCTGACGGAGGATTGATCCTCCGGTCTAGAAGTGAAACAAGGCAAAACTACATGTTTTCTTATGTCAGGGTGAATCTCAACCAACCAAATTCCCAGGCACCAAAATGGGTGGTGAACAAACGTCGGTGCAGAGGTAAGTACATAGCTACAGGTAGCAGGAGAATAGCATGTGGGAGAGAAGTTGTGGGACATTTCTAACACATAGCTTTCCATGCTGTTCCTCTGGAAATTTGCCTGGATTTTAAGTACGTACAGAAGAGGGAGAGAATGAACATATGCATTTAATTTGCTTAACAGAAACTATCTTGGCAGAAACACATGCTTGTGTAGTATATTTTGTTAGAGTTTGGCTTTTTAAAATATTCATACACTCGGTTGAATGAAAAACTGATAGTGTCTCCCATTTACCTAATAATATGTTCAAATACTACTTGAGATATGCTGTTAACCAGGTTAAGATAAAATGTATGGCTTAATATAAACCTTGTTAAAATACAGTCACTGGGGTATATCTAGGTGCTTGTAAACTTTAACCTGAAGAGTATTATGAGGGAGGATTACCTGATAACCAGCTTGATTGAAACAGCAGTGTTAGAACACCTCTTTTTTGAAGGAAGACTGTGGATCATTTTGAACATCAGCTGCAGTGGGATTCAGTTCTTGCTTCTACAAGTATCGTCTGAAATATTTATTGGTACAAGAGGATTCTCAATGTATATGCTTCTCTTTCCAATGATAATGTAAGGCCTTGCCCCAGGGAACTTTGAATAAAGCACAACAGTGACTAAGCACCATTTGCAGGTCAGTCTTGGTTTGTTTTGGGTTTTTTTTAATATTTTGAAAGCATTGGATACAGAAAAGCTGTTCTGAAGGAGCAGTTTTAATAACAAGTGCCACAGAGCATCTGTGTGCAGTGCATGGTATCATAAAGAAGTGGGAAGTGTTTGTAGAGATACTGTACATGTATTTGGACCTCAGAATATAAGCAAGCGTGTAAGTTGGCAGGGGAGAAGAGACGTGTCAGTCTGGGGAGGTAACTGCAGGCTCCTGTGTTTACTTCCCAGCTGCAGTTAATTTCCTATGCGGGTCTGGGCAATTTTCTGATGTTCCTTGCCTCATCTGACCCATTTGTGCAGTGGATCTACTGTTGCTTACCTACTGTTAAAAAATACCTGGAGGTTTAATTAATTAATTAGCATTCCTAATGAATTAGTATCTCTCAGGTAGTTTGCAGTTCTCAGACAAGAGATACTCTAAGGCAACTCTGCTTCCCCATCCCACAATTATTGCTGGTCCAAAGTAAAACTTTAACCTGTCTCCCTGTCCATGATATCTCCTTGAGGATGTCTAGCTGCCGGCTGAAGCTCCATGCAACTAAAGCAGAGCCTTTCCTCTCCCCCAAGCCTTCGTCACTACTTCCCTTCTTAATCTGTTTGGACAGCATCAGCATCTGGCCCATCCTCAGACCTGTATCATGGCATCTTTTACCAAGTTATTTTTCCAGGTCCTCACATGCGGTTATATCTAAATCCAGCAGATTTTTTTCTGAACTACACCGTTAAGTTTTGGCCACTGTTGTTTAATTGGATTAATTCCTCCTTCCTTCCCACCCCTCTGCCTGACTACCTGCCAGTTATTCTGGAGCTGCTTGGATGTTGCACCAATATAAGTCATACCTCAGTGAGGTGTACTCAAAACTCTTCAGGGAGTACATTAAGTGCCATTTTCAGGTCTGTTTTACTTGCTGAAATGCAGCCTGACATTGAGCCTTTCATGGGAGAAATATTGGGAGGTCCATATGTTATAAAGCTGATGATGGGAAAAAGAGTTGCTGCTGTGTCTTCTATTCAATAGAGCAGTAGTTTAAGCACACAAGAAATATATAATTCTACTTGTCTATTCTATTTTTCTTTGTCTGAAGAGTTGGGACATATTCTAGACAGAAGACTTAACTATTATGTTGTAGACTACAGGTATGAGGAAGAAGGTTTCCTTCAATTCCCATCATGAGTGTGATTTTATTTATGAAAATTACTTCAGTATCAGAGTCATTTCTTGGCATGCAGCCAATGGAAGACTTTTCTCATTGGTTTTCCAAGCAATAATGAAATCCATCATTCATTAAAACTACCTGAAAAAATAAATGCAGTGTTTTAATTTGCACAAAACCCACTGTTTTGGTTTCACATCTTGGCCAAAAAAAATTAATCCCAGTTCACATCGAAGGACTTTTTTTTCTCCCGTGCCATTTAACTGCTGTACTGAAATGCTGGATATTTGCACAATCTCGTTACAGTGTCTATGACTTTTTCATCCGCTGGAAATGGCTGTGTCACTAGTATGGTCACCTAGCCTCCAACCTAAGTTGGATCTGGCCCTTAGTCAGTCACCCTCAATGGCTCGATTCCAACCAGTGGCCTAGTGAAGGACACCTATGAAGCTCCTTTGATACACTGAGCCTGTTATACATGAGACTCTTGGGAAGGCAGCAAAAGTTCCTGCTTACTCTGTCTTCTCTTTCAAATACTTTGCTGAGATAAATATTAATGAAGATTGATTAATTCAGTGGGATATCCTGTTAATTTGTTTTATTACACATTTGTTTTGGCAGATTTTTCCTTGCGTGCTTGTGAATTTTCTGGTTGCTTTGACGTCTTGACGTTGGACCTATATGAATCTCATCATTGGACCTGATAGCTTTACATTCTCATGTCAGATCCAGTTTTGCTCTACTGTAACGTTCAGTTTCCTAAGCGCTGGCATGCCTGGTGCCCTGGCTGCACTGACACTGAAGTGCTGGTTGTCTGCAGAGCCAGGCTGATGATAACAAGGAGAAGCTTTTTTGTTTTGTATTAATATCATGTTCACGCTGGTTGCAGGAACACGTGCAGTCCAAACCTATCATGTTACGCTGACAAAGCAGGTCACCGTAACAGACGATGTCAGGGATTTCTAAGGTCACTGTGCATCCAGGAGACCATGAGGCTGAAACGGTAATTAGCCAAAACCACACCTTGCCTGTCTTGCGGAAGAGGAAGAGGAGGACTCATGTGCTGTTTCTCTCTGAAAGAACCCTCTGAGAAGGAGGGCCTGCTTGAGACCTTGGCTCTGAGGGCAACCCTTGCACACCTGACCTCCCAGGAAACATAAATAAGAGGTCCCGAAGAGCAGTCAGAAAGCTCTAACCAAAATAAAATACAATGCAAGAAGTATTGGCAGGGCAGGCATGTGACAGCGATGGCACCTGGGCTGTGCCAACACCGGCTGCTCGAAATAGCCCCAGGGGCAGCTCTGGAAACCATGGCCTCAGCGTGGCAGGAGGCAGCCAGGAGGGATGGTGTCCATGCTGGAGCTTGAGTTGTGGGATAGCACGTTTAAGCTAGTACCACGGTGATTCTCCTCTCTTTTGGAAAGGGTCTCTCCGCCAAGTGTCCTTAAGGGTAGGACAAACCTTATCTAAGCGAAAACATATAATAAAATAAAGGAGTCTATAATACATCTTATGGGGGATCAAAATTTTAACAACTTTTTTTTCCTCTAGGGTGTCATTTTTTTTAACTTGCTTTTCATTTTCTTCATGTAAGGAGAATAGTAACAATTTTACCGAGTTCTGCTTGTCTGCTGGCAATGATTTATACAGAGCTCCCTTGCTTTAAATGGCTTTTGTTTCAAATTATGGGAGCTGGTAATTTGAGTGGGTCCTTCCCATCTGCAAGTCCCGTATCCTGTATATCCCTGTGCACATGCCTTCAAGGGCACCAGTGCTGGCAATCTCTCAAAAACACTTCTTAAAATGACTCCAGTGAGTTAAACAGACGGTTTAATGGGAAGATGCAGTGATGTTCTCCAAAAGGGGAAACCTTATCTCTGTGAGACTGCTGGTTTGGGAATCTGTGAAGGGCTGTGCTTTTTTGACATACCAGGCTATATTTACCCAGATCTTTTTATTTTTTCGTAGCTTTTAAATTAATTAAAAAAAAAAGCCCAAACAAACAACAAAACAACCCGCTCCTTTTTACTCTGAGCCTAATGCAGTTGGCCAGGACTGGGGACTCTGCAGTCCTGGCACACAACCCCTGTGCATTACTCAGCAGCCTATGGAGCTGGCTGTTTGGAGGAGCCCAGCCTTGCATGTCTGGCTTCTTCCCATAACTGAGGAAGAAAGATGCCCACATTGCCTGGGTCTCCTCAGGCACCCGAGGCTCTCGAATCAGCTCAGTTAATCGCTCCATTTACAGCAAAACTTTCTGGAAAGCATGTCCCTTGCATCTAGTAGAAAGCATCCCAAAAGGGCAGTGTGTAAAGGTTTAATTTAAATTCTGGATTCCAGTTTCCTGGTATTACCAAAAATAAAGCTGTTGTGTTATTTCTCTTAACAGAGTTAAATATTAGATGCAGGAAAAATAAACAGAAACATTAAGCTCTGAAATAATTTTTTTTTTTCACTTTCATTTTGGTAAGAGAACTAATTTGCTATCCTGTCAGCTAAGTATCCTGCTGCCAAACTAATCCTTTCCATGCCCTAGATTTTTATTAGCCTTGCTTGCTTATTACTGAAATATTTACTTTCTATGACTGCTTTTAATTGCATTTGCTACTACACTGCCTTTTCTCTTGAATATGATTTTTCTGTAGTGTCCTTTAAAGATTCTTGGCCTTCTCTAACCTAGGACGTATTTATAGTAAAATCTGATCTAGTTTTCCTAATCATTGGTGATCTTCCCAGCAGGATACGTTTTTGTCTTCCTAATGTGATTCAGGATACATTCCAATTTAAAGTGCTCTTATGCTTGAACCGTTATGCTAGGATTTATTGTACTAAACCAAACTCCAATAGATTTTCCTGTGGCTTTTCTTTGTCATTTTGCACAGCAGTCCTGAGATATCTGCTGCCAAAGTCCTTGCATTTTAGTAACACCACCTTAGCATTGTTAACGTAAAGATGTTTTAATTTTCCTTTGGCCAGCTTATCTGTTTTAATTCCTTAAGTATTCAGATTTATTTTGAGAGACGTCAAGAAAATGATCTCTTGTCTTTTACAGACAAGAAAATACCAGAAATGGATGTGGAAATAGGCATGAACATCAGGCCATTAGTGAGTCTGTATAGGTATGCCCATCGTGCCTAGAATGGTGTATATACAGTAATCTGCTCTGCAGATTTGACTGTGTGAGCTTAATACATTTAGAGATGGTTAAATGCAGGCATAAATAGATGGAAGTGTTTTAACAGAATTAGTAAAACCATCTTGTAAATGCAGTCCAGCCATAACGGTACCGAGACTGAATACAAAATGATAAAAAAATACAAATGTCTTTTTAGACACATAGGAGTAAATAGAGTATTCTGTGCCGTCCTGTGCACATGAGTGTGTGTACATGCATTCACAGAGATACAAGGTATTTATAGCCAGTTAGTCGCGGCTCCTAAGCTTGATTTAAAAACTGAATGAGTCCATTATAATTCCTCTGGCCAAAAAAAAAAAAAAGATCTGAGGAATCAATCTAATCTGCTTTACTAAATGAACATGTGAAAGTGCGTATCTGGGATAAACATGGGGACTATACATATTTCTCTCTCTTTTTCCTTAAACAGAATGAAAATGCCCTTGTGAAAATAAAGGAGTTAGGAGTCGAGCTTGCAAAGATCAGGGATGAAGTTGGTAAGTACTAAAAGCAAAGTGATAACAAAAGTGATTTTCTCACCTTGCACAAAAACAGTTATTCCCTGTGACCTGATCCTGGGGAACCTGCATACATGTGATGAAGTGTCTTCTGAAGCCCAGTGGCAAAGGGTTTTGTTGGCTTTGCAGGCAACCATGATTTTACCTCTTTGTTGTGCAGGTGGGTCCATCATCACACACAGTGGAGCTAGTTGTGCATCATCTTTACTAGACAAATGGTTCTTGATAAATCCATAGCTTCTCTTTTCAAACTATGTACCACCACTGCCAAAGAGAAAGCATAGCTTGATGAGAAGTGGGAACCTGGGACCATTGTGGTGCACGGTGACTGGGAATGCATTGCTTATGTACGTTTGCATGTTTTGCAGTTCAGTTACAAACGGAAGGATACCAAGCTCAGAACTTACTTATTAATACCTCTAAGGTCTCTTCCTGGTTGAAAGATGGCAAAAACAACGTGTCATATTTGTTCTGTGTATTCGCTGTCTATCTGTGTGCACCACTTTTCCTGTTTGGCTTCTGGTCTAGACAGGAGAGTCGGGGAGGGTGTAAAGACATTTCAACTCTTGAGAGAGAAGATGGGCTTTTGCCTTCAGCCAACAGGCTGAGTTCTTTTGGGCTTAAATCTCCCCAGAACAGGTGTGATGTTGGGTTCATCTACCCCAGGGCAAATGGAGAGGAGGAAGGGCACCTGGAGGGAGGACCACTGGGGCAGGGGACACCTTGAGTACCAAAAGGTGGTGGAACCACTGATGACTGGAGCTGTGAACAGAGGTGACCTCTCAGCTTTCCCTGCATGTAGGACCCAAGGTATTGGGTCACACATTAAGCACAGATTGTGCCATGGGTAGGAGGGTGACTTGGTTTGCAAAGCAGGGCTCAGACCAAACCCCTGTAAGGTGAGCAGAACTGCAGCTCCTCCCCTTGCTTCATCTTCACCTTGGCTATGACAACCCACTGCATAAAAGCTGAGCCCAGTCCTTTTCTGATGCCCAACAGCTTGTGCTCCCTGCTGAGCCCCTCTGAAATATTTTGGCTGATCATGATTTTGTAGAGAGCTTTATTGTCCCCACAGCCAAATGATACTGCAGCAATAGCAAAACAGCATTTCCAGTTATTCCCTGATGCCTGCCTTCACCCATCCTCTGCATCTCCACAGTTCTCACAGAAGACTTGTTGCCACCAGTGCATTCTTTAGGCAGGGCACATCTGAAGCTCTCCACTGAATACCCACTTCTCATTTGAAAGCCCTACCTCTTTCTAGCGGGTTGGGTTTGCTCATTTTCATGAGTGCTTTTGCAAGTGGCGGTGACATGGGAAGGAAAGAGAGGTACAGTGCTGGACATAGAGATCTCTGCTTCCCTTTATACCGTGTTTGTACAGCTGAAGTGAATACAAATCGCTGGTGGTTTTGCTGGAGAACTTTGCTAGGGATATAATGGCGTGCCTGTTTGGGGGTCAGAGAGCAGCACATTCAGTAGCAGGAGACCACTGCACTGCCTGCCCTTGCCATTGCTTGTGTGTATGCAGCAATAGATACCTCCATTGCACAAAATGAGCTGCTGGTGGAGTACGTGAAGACAGTTTTGGTAAGAACCCCAAATACTCCCGAAGAGCAGTCTGAGGTCTCAGCTGAGCTGTACTGCTTCAGAAGGGAGATTAGCCATAGATGAGTATGTGCTTTCTCAGAGAGGGGAAAGATGGTGTGAGATAGTCCTTTCCTCAGTGGTCCTGTGGGCATGGGTATTGGAGAGGAGCCATCACAGGCCACCTCTTCCTGAGCTATCCACCACTCTGGGAGACACTGAGATGCTGAGCAGAGGCTGTTTAGGAGCAACAGGGGTGGCTGGTGGTCTGTCCTGCTTGTTGGAGGCAATCCTCTCTGTACAACCTTGAGATGCATCATGCTCAGGTAGGAGGATGGACAAAAAGATGAAGATGTGCAGGTATTGCATTCCAGCAGGATGTGAAAAAATTAGTCAGTAGTACAAATCCCGGTATGTATCCATACATATGGAAGGTGAATGTGTATGTTTTTGAGTGTAAGTCAAAAATTGCTGGACAGTCTGTTTTCCTTTGGAAGAAAATTATAAAATTAAATTTTGTGAAACAACCAGTGTTTTAAATCTGTGGACAAGGAGAAATGGCAAACGCTATGGGCATGAGAGCAGTTCTTGTCAGTGCAGTTCTTTGTCGTCTCTAAAGCAATGCAGGCTGGGACTGTGGGTGTTCCCTACAGCAGGATTATTTTGGTCTCACTATCAGAAGCTGTACGTTGCACAATATTGTACATATTCTGCCAAGCTTTATGCAAATAAGCAAGGAAACTGTAAAATAAGACAACAGCAATCACAAGTGATTCTATGAAGAAATTTCGGTAAAATCTACAGAGCGTGTTATTTTGACTATAACCAAGTTGTGGTTCTGACTTGTCTCAGTCACTTTGATAAGTAGTCTCTCATTAATTTAAAAATAACCAGTCCAGTTAAACAGCATGGGTGTTGGTCAGAAGTTCCTGATTTCTCATGTGTAAATTCACCGTGTCAGACTCACTGATGTAAACGCCTGGATGAATCAGTAAAACAAGGCTGGACTAGCCAGCGTTGATACAGGCAGTGTGTCTAACATTTAGTTGTTCAGGCAATAGCTCTAATCCAGAGTTATGATTTAGGTGCTGAATGTGCTTGGTTTTGACAGCACAGAGTCTCAGAGTCTCTGTTAACTTCAGCAGAAACTGCAGGATTCTGCTATACAAAGCAATGGAACTGAGAGATGTAATCCACTGTTCAGAAAAGTCAGAATATATTTTTAAGGAAAACTCTTTTGGTGAATAAAATCACTGCTGAAGCAAGAGCAGTGATGGAGCATGTGTAAAACAACCTAGGGAGACCTGCACCCTTCTGGAGCCAGGCAAAATATTTAGGTTCAGATAACATGGTCCACCTTTACCCCCAGCACTGCTGTGAGGTATCGCACCTCGTCTAAAACCAGCATGCAGTGAAATAGTAAAGTGCTTCTCCCTTCCCAGCCCTGAGGAGGAATGTGGCCTCTATAGACACTGAGGGACTTGTTATTTTATGCAGTAAGATTTGCTCATGTATTTTGCTAGAAATACCAAGGCTAGAAAAACAGGACAAGCAATCGTTCTACGTCCAAGACATCCATCTTTATAAACTGTGAATATAAGCACTTCTTAGCTGCAACACTGAGATTGCTGGAATAAAGAGGTTTTGAACACCGGCTGTTTCCCTTCAAACAGATGGAAATTAAATGTCAGAATTAGCTGCTCCTTTGCTGTCAGACAAATGACATGCGAAGTGACTTGAGAGGAGGTATGGAGATGCATAAAAACCTGGATGAATGGAAGACGATCAGATGTCATGTTTAAAATTTGTATTATCTGCGTTCATGAGAGTTTGAGAGCCAAAGCCTGTGTGCCATCTCCTCCTGGATATGCCTCCCAGTCAGAAGACCTGAGCGAGGTGGCTTGCAGCCAAGGGTCCGGAGGAAGAGCAGAGTCTGCATGGTGAAGAGCCCATTTCTCATGTCAGAAATGCGAGGCCACGTGACACCAGCCCCCGGTTCCCACAGGAGTTACCCCCTGAATGCAAAGCACCAGGGCTGGGGAGGCTGGGCTGCGGCTCAGGCTGGGTTTGTGCAGGAGGATCTGTCCGTTAGTGACACCTCCCTCTCCCTCAGCTTCCCACCTTGGCCTGAAATGGGTTTTGCTCATCTGTTGTGCACTGTAAAAGCCACTCAATGTTCGGGGAGTAGAGAAGCAACGGCAGCCGCTCTCGTGTAAGCCAACACATTGTCATCCCGGGAAACACCATGTTATGTCAGAGTCCTTTCCAGCCTGTAAGCAGCAACTGAAATACATAGAGAGAAGGAAAAAGAAAAACAGGCTGTAACTCTTCTCAATAGCAGCTGGTAGCAGTTGTGCTGTTTGTCTTGTTCTGTGTCATTAATATGTTTATATACCTTAGTGATTATTTTCTTCCTACCAGAGGAGCTCACTTCTACCGTATCCATATCCCAATGTCTAAAAGCAAAATTCACTGTTTTCCAGCAACATTAGCGGGTCTTCTGTTCAGGCATCTGTTGTCGGGGCCTTGCTGGAGACGATCCAGCCTGGTTCACCAGAACCATGTACTGAAGCTGCAGCTGGTTCAACGCTGGCTCCAGCAAGGCAGCTGGGTGAGGGAGATACAAACCTTGTACTGGGCTGCACAATTGTCACCTTCTGCTGCTCCTGTCTCAGTAGAGCCAGCCCAAGGTCCATCTCCTGTCTAAGAAGAGATTCAGTCTTTCCTCACCAGTCTTGAATGAAGTCCTTGGCTTCATTTGTTTTGATCTGTGAGACTGTAGTAGGGGTCACTCCTTCTCGTTAGAGGTGTTTGATATTCAGTATAGGGCAAATTTCCTGGGCAATGGCCTCATTTTCTGCCTCCAATTGCAGTTTCGGGTGTGTGGGGAACGTGCCATGCAGACACTCTTT
>NW_010510185.1:10746-23677 GCF_000687285.1 Phaethon lepturus
TCCTCTTCCCCCTATTTTGCACCTGCATCAGGGTTTGGTTTGCAAGATGCGAATGTTCTTGTGTTTCAGCTTACAGAAAGTGTTTCAGATGGCCTTTCCTTTGGTTAGATCATGTCATTTCATTGCCCAGCCCTCCCTGTGTGCTGGGTAATCTCATTAGAGAGGTTGGAGAGAAACAGAATTCATTACAGCTCCAATTTAAAGCTTGAGTAAGTTTTAATTCTACTGAACGCAGAGCTGCAAGCGTTGCCCCTTGTCCTCCAGCTCTAGGATCGCTTTGCATGTCGAAGAAAATCAAAAAGCAAAAAGTAAGAGAGAGGGTTTAGAACTATAATCCAAACTGCCAGGAGACAAGACATTTCAGCTAATGACCATATAAATTACGCTGTTCCATTTTGGTTTAGAGGCAGGTGGGAAAGCGTTCTATGTGCTGTGGTACTAAGCTCATTGGTTCAGGCTCGCTTTCTCTCTTTCTGTAAGGAGTAGAGAGCTTGAAAGGGACACAGAGTCCCTCTTAGTGGTCCAGAAAACATCAAGATCAGAACAGGACACCAGTAGGGATATCTGTCTGGACATTCTGAGCAAGTCTGGATGTTGTTGTCCAGCAAGTGTGGAGGCAGAGCTCTAAACAAGGTGAAAAATAGCTACGTGGGGAAGGGTATGACTAACTTGGGTGCACAAACTACCTTGCACAGATGCACCTAACACGAGCTGTGGTCCCAACCATAGGTAACTTCGATAAATTATTGCTATCCTGAAAAAAAATTAGCACAGTAGAAAGAGACAGGAAAACACGGATTTTTTTTTGCCACAGACATTGAGCAAAGATAAGATGGCAGTCATAGGATAAATACGTTTTTGAAACATTCAGAAGTTGTCTACCCAGGGAGACATCTGCTTCCAGGTCACTGATTTACAATGCCATACAGGTCTATGCATGGCATGTGCGTTTTGAAAGGCAAAGGAAGGATAAGTGGCTGATAAAGGTGGTATATGCAAAAGGTGATCATTTTTCTAAACCAGCTATGAGTCTAAATCAGAAAGATGGTCTAACAGTGACATTAAAACACACTTCTTCTCTAGTGTTGTTTTGAATGTTATGGTCATGATGATTTTAATCACTGCTTACCTGTTAGATCTTTGCAAGTGAGCAAACTTGCTCTCTAAATGTAGTCTGGCTGATCTTGTCCAGCTTGCATCAGGTCTTCAGTATCTGGATTGATTGGTTCTTTAGCAAAGCAGAAGGCCAAGGACACAGTGTTCATGCCACTGCTGTCCTGGGACCCGTGGAGCAATACAGGTGAGGAACCAAGTGGGGAAATAGACTGACTGTCCTTGACTTGATGGGACTGTTGGAGTTGCACCTCCTGAAACTACTTGTAGACATGGTTGTGAATTTGGAGACATGGTCTTTGGGTGAGTTCACAAGAGTAAAAATTTCACATTTTCTGATTGCCTTCAGTACCAGCCTTTCATTTGTGCTCCCTGATTCCCATGAAGCACACAGGGTAGTGGTTTGAATATAAAAATATTATAAGCAAGCGTGCATTAATGGATTCATTAATGAATCGAGAGGTCCTTGATGGAGCTGGTGCAAAAGACAGGTTTGTGGGGTGAACAGCTTCTAACAACTGGAAAATGGGATGTTTGAGATGCATTTCCTTCTCCTAGTCAAGTGGTCAATCATAGCCCCTGCATAACATGTGCACAGGATGCTCCTCAAGAGCCCAGGCATCTTCTGCCTTCCTGGCACATCGCTGGGATTGGGGACTTAGGCAAGACTGTGGCTTGAGAGAAGCAGATAAGGAAAATCTTTTATCCCAGTTGAAAGGCTTTGTGCCAAGTGATTGTTTCACATGCTGTTTCTTATATCCAAGGCAAAGTAAAAGCCCCAAAGCCTCGATTTGTAGGTCCAAGACTGTTGCTGGCCAGGAGGCCATCCAGTCACCCTGCAAGTCCATGGAGCATCCTGATGATGATGATGATTATGATGATGATGATGATTATGATTATTCAGATCCCAGTTTTGCATGGGCTTTTGCATATTCTGTGCCAGTGCCTCTATTTAAACAAATGCGTGTGTGTGTGTGTGTGTGAGAGCGGGACAGAGAGAGAAGCGACAGCAAGAACTTGGTGATGACTAAGATTCATGGGAGCCCCAGAGTTGGTGAGAACCACTGTGCTCAGTGATGTACAAGCAGATCTGATGCCACCATTTGCTCCAGAGGAGTTCAGAGCCTGACTGTAGGGTCTCGTCTCCACAGCCCTCAACACAGCTAGATGGAAGAAACTGCAGAGTGAGAAGGAGGAGCTGGAGAGGCGCTTTGAGGAGGAGGTGAAGAAGCTTCGCAGGCAGCAGCAGGAGGAGCTGCAGGCGCTGGAGCAGCAGCTGCAGGAGGAGTACAACACCAAGAGGGAGAGCCTGCAGGAGCAGCACAGGCTGCAGCTGGAGCAAGTCAAATTGCAGCATCAGGATCAGGTCAGTCTCCACCTGTTCCCTTTGAAGAGTAGACCATGTCAGTACTGAGTGGGTTCAGGTAATGAAATATATTGGGCACTCCAACATGAAGACACTGGTAAGGAACTCATGACTGGAAAAATATATTCCTGACTCTCTTTAATGCTTTTCCTCCCTATTATTCCTATTGGTATTCCTACATAATATCACATTACATTGCCGTGTCTTGTCTTCACATGCTTCCAGATGTTTTACAACACAAATATTAAGACTAGCTCTGCTCCCCAAGCATACTTGCTCCCCAACCCACCTATTGTAGTCAATTTATATGAAAACAAGGGTTGAACAAGACTCAGCTCAACACAGGTAAGGGCAGCAGAGACCTGCCCTTCGTTATTTGCAATGCTAGTTAAAAAGCAGCACAGTGAAGCGATAGGGTCCATGCAACACGTAACCAAAACATCAAGCAGGTGATACACTCTGGGTTGCCTGATTTCTGCTCCACCATTCTGTCTTATCTCTTAGGATTGTACATGCCAAGTGTTTCTCCTTGCTTTTCTTTCTGTATGTAGGTAGGAATACTCCCGCATGCAGGTACTTGAGTCTTATTTTTAACGGCTGGAGTGAACAAACACTGTGACTCACTTATGGGCACCTCTCACATGGTGGCAGAACATCCTGCTCTGGATTATGGCAATAATGCCTTTTACCTGACCTCTTCTGATTTTACACTCAGTGAGCAGCAGATACAGTTCTGATTTTTCCAGTTGTAACTCTTACCCATTGCCAAGCCCCACAGTTCATGAGGGCTTTTCTCATACAAGTATCTGCTGCACTCAGATGTTCTCTGCAATCTCTGCCATCAGGCTCTGACGTGCCGCAGCGCCCGCTGCCATGGGTACACCAGCCAGGCATCTGATGCAGCGCAAGGGACAGGCGTCTGTGAAACATGAGCCCAGCCAACAGACCCCCTGTTTGCCAGCATCGTTCTCTCCAACCTGGGGATTTTGACAATGCCCAGGTGCCACAAATGAGTGGTTTAGGCTGTTTAAAGAATCACTGCCAAAGATATTAGAAAGAAAATTATTCTAATATGAATTTGTACAAAAGCATGACAAAAGAATTTGATGGCAAGGTTCACTCTATGACTTATTCAACATGGGGAAAAAAGCATACAAAGACAAATCAAATTAGAATTGGGATAGAATGATTTACCCATGGATCAGGGAAATTATTTACATGGGGTCCGGGAAATTGAGTCAGAATCAGGTTGTTGATTTATATAAGAATTACGGAAAGAAGATAATGGAGACCCTCCTGTTGAGTCACGAGGTTCAGAGTAGACCCCTTTGCTTTCTAAACTCCTTCTCAGAGAGGAGTCTAGGTGCAGCTGAATCCACTTCTAGTCCTGGACTTCATCAACGGCTTATAGCAAAAGGGAAAATTGCATACACACACACGCATAGACAGAGGTATAGCCATAGACATATATAAAAGTATACCTGTTAAAAATGCCCCCTGAGTTCAGTCGCATTTCTCAATGGGCAAGCATTGAGCCTCAAGGAGTGGGGGTTTCAGCCCAGGTCCCATCGTCGGTCATTGGCGACATCCTCTGAACTTTGCAAACTTGAGAGTTCGTGAGCTCTGAGAGGCATCCCACTCAGAGGGAGATGCTGGTCGCAGCCCACTGCGATCTAGGAGAGCTCAAAGGGCTTCACTTAGGACTGCTGTTTACAGGGTCACGAGATGATTGACTTTAGGCATCTGTAATTTTCCATCCCGGCCACAGTCCAGGTCAGTAGCTACTGGAATTCTCAAATTTCCATTAATGCTGGTAGCAATTGTTCCAGGGCTGTCAGGGGATGCTTAGTTATTGCTGCTCTCGTTCCCTGCCGTGGCCAGGCAACCACATTCCTGGTACGGTCGGTGCCATTCCCCACCTTAGCTACGCAAGGGTGCTTGGTACGGTCAAGGGGCTCTTAACTGCCAAACTCATTGCACAAAGGCCAAGGCTTGCCAGCCAACTGAATTCTTGAAGGCCATAGAGCAGTCCGGGAGCAAGGGAGTGAGGGACTGCACCACCACACCAAGGCAGCTGGAGGTGGTAGAGGGGTAATTTTTCAGTGTCAGAGGCAATGTAAATTGTCAGGAACTGTACAGTGCAGTTGTGGTCTGGGAGATGGATGGATGTGACCAAAGGTCAAGGAGAAGGTTTTATGTCTGAATGCTCTATATCTCAGGGTATCTCCAACGTACTTTTTGGGACTGCTGCCTGAAGCAGGAACCTGTGGCCAAGGCTCCAGAGCTGCTGTTCCCCCCTGCTCGTGTCTGGGGAGCAGGCTGTCAGCCCCATCAGCAGAGGCTGTGTCTGAGCTAATTTAGACCATTTAAGAAGTACAGGCTGGTGCAGCACTAAAAATCCAGCCATAGCTGGAGCACCTCCAGGAGCCACGGAAAGGGGCTAGCTTGCACTGAGCTCATGGGAGAGGTGAGCACCAACACAACACAGCGGAGATGGCAGCTCACTGTCTTTAAAGTCAACTATTTGTAAAAAAGGAAATGACACCCTTTACTCCCTTGATGTGCTGTACTCCATGTACTGTAAAACACCCCTGGGATGGGAGTGCAAATACAAACCAAGATGGTGACAGTTTTATGTCACTCATGTCACAACTGCCTGGTGTTAGATTTATCGTGTAACACCAGTGGTACTCCGGGGCTGGGCGCAGTGTGATCCTCACCGGCACGTAGGACAGACAGCCATGTCGGGCAGACACACACGGCATCCCAGCCTGTGCCCCAGAGCGTCTCCTGCCCTGGGTACCACTATGCAATTTGGTTTGATTCTTCGAGGTGGGGGGAGTTGAAGAACTCTCACTGGATTTTACCTATTTTAATTGCTGTGCCTGCTAGTTGTTGCTGGTTTGCAGGCTTGTAACGTGCAACACAAAGGCCTTATGAGACTGGGCTGTTTTGTCCCGGACAAACTACATTTTTCTGTTAGTGCATTGATTTTCAAAGATGCATTAGAAGGTGCTGTCAAATAGGTTTTTGTGTTCTAAACCAGAATTTTCAAAATCTTTCTCTGTAAATGCTTAGAAGCTGTGCTGAGCCATGTCTTTTGGTTCTCATTTCAGTTGTGGCAACATGGTTTTCTTGCAATGCCCCTCAAATTTTCTGCTTTGCTTTCTGATATGAAGGAGATGTTCCCAAAAGCCTTGGCTTTTTTTTTCCTTTCACTGTGTCAGTGTGTCAGTTTGCCTGGTAGAAGATATTAGCTCTAGCTGTAAGCCTTGCCTCTCCTGGATCATCAGACATGAACATTTGTGAAGGAATTTTTCCGTGAGTTCATTTTTTGCTGAGATAGATAGTTTATGGCTTATCTCTGCTACTCTTTGAAGTGTTTCTGCAAGCTCCCAGGTCCACAAGAACAGATGGTGTTTTTTTCCCCCTCAAGGTGATCAGTGCTAGAAAGGGTGATATAGGTCACCACAGGACTTGACGAGTAGTATACTTATTCTTCTCATGTTCTCATCCATTGTGATTCTTTTCATCACCACACCGAAGAAATGGAAACACATCTTTCCCTCTGTGGGGCAAATAATTCACTCTCCTGCAGTCCTTTGGTTTGCTCCAGAGCTCTTTGTTCCCTGAATTACAGAATCACAGAATCACAGAGTCACTAAGGTTGGAAAGGACCTTCAAGATCATCAAGTCCAACCATTAATCCAGCGCCACCATGTCCCCTAAACCATGTCCTGAAGTGCCACATCCACACGTTTCTTGAACACTTCCAGAGATGGCGACTCCACCACCTCCCTGGGCAGCCTGTTCCAATGCCTGACCACTCTCTCAGTGAAGAAATTTTTCCTAATATCCAATCTAAACCTCCCCTGGCGCAACTTGAGGCCATTTCCTCTTGTCCTATCACTAGTTACTTGGGAGAAGAGGCCAACCCCCATGTCACCACAACCCCCTTTCAGGTAGTTGTAGAGAGCGATAAGGTCTCCTCTCAGCCTCCTCTTCTCCAGACTGAACAACCCCAGTTCCCTCAGCCGCTCCTCATAAGACTTGTGCTCCAGACCCCTCACCAGCTTCGTTGCCCTTCTCTGGACACGCTCCAGCACCTCAATGTCCTTCTTGTAGTGAGGGGCCCAAAACTGAACACAGTATTCGAGGTGCGGCCTCACCAGTGCCGAGTACAGGGGCACAATCACTTCCCTAAATTACTAAATTACTACTAAATTACTGAAGATAACACAAACATTTCTCTCTTAGTATCTCAGAATTTAAGCCCATATTTTCAAACCGTGGCAATGTTAGCATTTCATGATGAGTTTTAGCAGGTTTTCCCTTTGAATTTCTACTCCACTGTACACCCATTCTGTGTCAAGTGCTCTTGGATCGGAGGCTGACAGGCCAGGTTAGAAAGCTCCTCACCAGCAATGTTTCTTGGCCAAGGAAAAGGAGAACTTTCTTAGTCTAGGAACCAAGGTGTATGAGGAATAAGGATCCCTAACAGCTGCTGACCCAAAAGGTTTGTAATCCTCTGGTTCTTCCTTGCCCTGCTTGGAGGAAGAGATGTTTGCAGCTCAGAGCATGCCAAAACGAGCAAGCCTGGTCGAGGAACTGGAGTCGTTCAGCTCTGACACTGCTGAGCTGGCGCTGGTCCCACCCAACATTAGAACAGAGGCACCTCACCACTGAGCTAAAGAGCTTTCACACTGGACATGAGAAGAGCTTTGTCCTTGAGCTACCCATCTGTGTGGGGGAATTTGAGCTTGCATTCATGAAGGCAACAGCAACAGCAACATCCTTTTAGCCATGGATCTGCATGTATTTCTGTATCATCTAATTTGGAAGTTAGTCATCCCGCTCTCAAGGTCGGGTTGGCTGGGCCTCTGAGCAACCTGCTCTAGTTGAAGACGTCCCTGATTACTGCAGGGGGGTTGGACTAGATGACCTTTAAAGGTCCCTTCCAACCCAAACTATTCTATGATTCTATGATTCTATGGTTCTATACACAGTCATCAGGTTTTGAAGGCTCAGATGTCTGTGAGGAGGTGAGGCAGCTCTTTCAGCATAGCAGAGCATGAGAACCAAACTCCTCCCAAACTGGTCATGTGTACCAATTCATCCCACTATTTCTCATATCTCCTTACAGCTAGGGGCAAAATTGCGAAGTAAAGTTTGTGATCCTGGCTTGCCAGTGTTTCTCACTTGAGCTGCTCAGCTCAAGCTGTTTTGTCCACCAACTTACTGAACTTCTCCCGCTACTGCCTCCTCTTGATTTGACTTTATTAAGCCTTAAAAATCCCACCTGAGCTTCTTTTTATAGATAGAAATAACCATAACATGGGTTAAGTGAGTTGATCAAGCCTATAGAGTAAGTTAGTGGCAAAGTTGGAATTAGCATCCAAGAGATCTGCTTCCCCATGCCAAGTAGACTGTCTGCTATGAAAAATTGCAGAGAGGAGGTCACGCTGGAAGATTAAAAAGAGTCATTTGGGGTGTGGATATGAAACATACAGAAGATAGAAAAATCCCTGGAGACCATTTGGAACATATTTAATTTGCTTTATAGATTAATAACCTGCCAAGGATGGTGACAGCAAAAGGAGACCCCTTCACCTTCTGAAGGCGTTGAGCATAATCATTCCTATGGGGTGTTGCACAGCTGAGAAGCAATTAGAGCATGAATAAAGACTTGACCAAGGATGAGGTAAAGAACATGGCAATGCTCATGAGGTTTCAGCGTGCAGACTTCATATACAAGAGCATCGTGCTCTGGGAAAAGTCAAGTGATAGTACCTACCCCATTGGTAGCCCATTGAGTCATCTAGGCCTGCCTTTCCCTGCAATATATCAGCAAGTTGGGTCCCCATTGTTTTGCAGGCAGTTCTTCACCACCGAGTTGTCTCCTACATTATTATCAAAATTAGTTTGGATAATTTTAAATTCCATGTTAAATGCCCATCTTTCATCCTAAGAGCATGCCTTCTGCAATATGGTTGGAAATTTTGCTTCCTTTGAGTAATCTAACACATATGTTTGACAGTTAAGTGCAGTGAAATAACATTTATTCCAGTCAAGATGTGCTCAGCAGCAATATCTTTCTACCATTATTTTACATAACAGTGAGCAAAAAAGCTGTTTAAAGTCAAGTAACTTTGCAATGAACAGCTGTTTCATTGTAAAAGTAAAATAGTTTGATCCTCTGCATTGCCAGATATCACAGATAATGTGTTAAATATAGGGAATAAGATCACTGTGATTACAAAACCCAGAAAAGCAAATTGATGCATCGCATTCAGAAGCTGCTCTGGACTTAACCTGGATCACCACTTCTCAATGTGTTTTCTTTAATGGTGCATATCAAAACACCATCGTTAGGGATCTTGCTTTGCCTTTAGCCAAGTCTAGTTAACAAAATACTGACGGACTCCCAAATCCATCGGGTGCACAGGAACACAGGGTGCCCACAGCCCTCTTCCAGCTGCATCCCTTGCTCCCATCATGGCTGTGTGCAGTGTGGTGTGTGGTGCAGTTTTTTGGGCAGTTTGCAGCAGCAGGACCTCTTTCTGGCCTCAATATGAGATTGGGAAAAGGTTTTGTGGCTTCACTGTTGTCTTGCTTACTTTCACATCAACCTGGAAACTCTTGTGTCTGCACTTGAAAAAGGTACTGTCATATCTTTCATCAATTTATTGGATGTGGGCTCAAAATACATGATTCAAGAGGACATAGGAATTTGGGTATTGACAACTTCGTAGGATACTCTTTTTCAAGTAGAAGTGTGATAGATTGCCATTCATTTTATGTACCCACTGCCAATAATGTCAATGTTTCTCCAGAAATAAATATTTTACAACTACGAATAATTCATAGGCACTTTCCATGGAAGTTAATTCAAGACCTTATAATACAAATCATTGCAGCAAAGTGCTGTGAACACAAAAAACTAGGATGGCTCATGTGCATGTTTACATGACCATCACAGGGAGTCAGGTCATTAGTATCATTTAGATTAATGGAACGCTGAGAGTTCTGAACATTTCATAAATGGCTTCTTCGCTTAAGGGCTTTTTGGCCTTTTGCTTCCTTATGTATGTCTTTTTTTATCATCATTAATTTAAGAGAATAAAAATACTAGCAGCAGTGACTACCCACTACCACTCAAGGTGTCAACATGCCTGTTTCATAATGAATAAAACTGCCTCAGGTGCTGGAAGTGTCACCCTCAGTTGATTGCTTTACTGTTTCCAGCTCACTGGAGCTCTCTAGCAGTGGCTTGTCAGTGTGCCACAGCATGTCTAACCGTGTGTCCATGTCTCCATCCGTTGTCATTGGAACAGGTGGAAGATATCACAGCTGTACATGAAGCTGCATTGTTACAGCTGGAAAATAACCACGCAGTCGCCATTACAGTACTGCAGGATGAGAATGACTGCAAGATTCAAGGTAAGCCAAAGACAACCCAATGGCTACAGAGCTATTCCAGAGCAGGAATTACTGCTGTAGTGAGATTGTGTAAGCCTGGATTTTCTTCCTTCAGAGCAGATGATAACATTTGTGTTATCCAGAACATTTGTGTTGGTCTAGTGGTTTCACATGGGGTGGACCACCAGGTTCACGCTAGGGCTGAGGGAGAGCTGTGTGCAGTATGTACACCATCTAACTTGGACCTGAGACTATTTGAGGGGTCTTTGGGCCAAAGACAAGGTTTTCTGCATGGGTCACTGAACAGAGAGTCCAAATTCCACCTCATTTCACACACAGACTTTTCTCAAGAGCCTAATACTCGGGTGCTCAGGAGGCTAGAGCTCATTGAACATCTGTGCCTTTAGGTGCTTAAATGCCTACACTGCTTCTAAAAACAAGACTCATCACTTTGAGTAGCAAAAGTCTGGCCATGCTGTGCAGACCAAAGCCACATGCTGCTGCAATCTGCACCTCAGCACTGTTATCTTTATTTTGTGTGGCCTTTTTTCCCATGGGATCTGATGCTGCAGATAAGAGCTGTTTCCTCCTTACCAGTTCAGTATCTAAATACATGTCTTTGTAAATGCTTTAGCTGGCATTTAACACTTACCTGCACAATCTCCCTGTGAGATTGTACAGGGTCTAATTTTTAAATAGCTCTAGTAGGTTTTCCCACAATTTTCCCCAAACCGAGCCATATTGCTTAGTTCTGCGCTGTGTCAATTAGAGACATAGTCCAGAGTATAACATGAGCTGAGAACAGTCTACTCCCCTCTCCTGTAGGCAGAGATGGTATCTGGCATATAATTTTTAAATTAACATGTACAATTTTGAAAATAATAATAAAAAAGCAGTTCCTTGCTTGAGGCTGTTTTCATCTGTCCATTTTTGTTAGCATTTTCTGGCGATAAAACTTGGCTGTGCTTTATCAAGGCTCTGGTGGCCAAAGTTTGTGCTCCCTGCTCCTGGTGCGGGTGTGAAATGCCCTCCTGTGCATGGAGAAGGCATTGCAGCAGCTGCGGTCTAGTGCGCTGTGCAGGGCACTGGAGCATTGCTGTTATTGCTGCTGTTATTGTGGCTAGTGAGCGATGGTTAGAGAGCAGAACACCACGGGTTTGGGGGTAAAGATACCAAGAATAGCGTCCGTATGCTAAAAAGGTAGGTGCTACGACTGTACTGAATGACAGTTTGATGCCATTGGTTTAGAGATTAAACTTTATTCCACTTTGGTTATTAAACTTTTGGTTATTATTTAGTCAAGGATGAGTTGTTCTTGTAGTGAAACCTTTAATCACATAATATAAATAGAAGACTTTTTTGTCTTCGGACTCTGTTAGTCTCAGTAATGGAATAAACCTCACAGGTCATCTGCCACAGCTCCTGGAGAAGCGCTGTCATTGTGTTCTGGCATCTGAGTTGCTAGACCCTTCTCTGTCTCCCCAAAGAAATTACAACCCACACTTTTAAATGTATCTAATTTTAAAATCTTTGATTTGGGAATACTCACTCTGAACTGGTAAACAGCCCATTGTCAGACTGACCCTTTTCAGATCAGAGCCCCCAGGAGCTGGGAATTCTGAGCAGTCCTGAAAAATCAGAATCTGGCCACATAAGAATAGACGTAGCTGCAACCAGTGAAAGATCAGGAAATCCTGATCCTCAAAACAATTCACCTAAGGTCACAGAGTATTTTACTACTAGTTTTACTATTTTACTATTTTACTACTAGTTTCCCACTCAACATCCATGCCCTAAAACTGCGTCCCAAATTGCGCTTGGCTCACGATGTCTGTGCTCTCAGATCCTGGTTTGCTGGACTTCACTTAGCAATGTCATGTCTGTGTATCTTCCCCAGAACTGAATACTGCTCACAAACTGGAAAAGGCACAATTAGAAGAGAATTTTGAAAAACTGCGGCTGTCGCTCCAGGTTAGCAGTTTCATTATTTCCCACCCCTGTAATGATGTTGTGGAGCAGCTGACGGGGCAGCCCCAGCCCCGTTGCCAGCTGCCAGCACACCAAGATGTGGCTTCTTACCAGCTATAGTGCTCCTTGTCCTCTGCCTGTCCAATACGGGTATCTAGCAGCAAAGGTGTCCCCTCAGGTTTTTTTCCCCTCCCTTGGCTGGCTCAGCAAAACACTAACTATCTGAAAGAGAAGAGCGAGCAAACCTAAAGGGAGGAAAAAGCAGCTGGAAAAAGCAAAGGAATGTCCTTTTGACCCTGATGGCCCAGCACAAGGAGCGAAGTTGAGCTTTTCTCTGCGTGGTGGGAAGAGCTCCAGCACCTGCGGTAGCTGTCAGCATCGCCTTGTCTACATGGTGCCCTCCCGCAGGCACCCTGGGGCTCAGAAATGCTGACCTCTCCCTGCCTGGCCCTGTGCCTGTGCTTTAAACTCCTCCCGCCTGCCTGAATGTGGGCAGCCGGTCCCGAGGTGTAGACGCAACTCCATTCCCACCGGCGGGCAATGCGGTCCCTGATGAGGGATGCCCCAGGGCTGGACCTGCTGTGCAGCCAGGCTATGGCCAGCCAGGGTCAGCCCTGCACATCACATCTCCCACATCCCACTGTTTAACAGCAAGCTCAAGATCATCTTGGCTTTTTCCATCCTTCTAATAACTCCATGCTGTTCTCACTCTCTAGATGAAGAAATCCCAAGGAGAGGAGGGCAGAAGCGTGCCCCTGTGATTCATGCTAAGTTTGGAAATCTTGTGTGAACAAGTAAAGATGCCACAGCAAATAACGCAAGCTCTGTTTGATGTCGTAGGCAGAGATGGATTACAATTTTAAAACCCCTGACTAGCACATACCATTGCACGCAGCAACTGTCACTGCCTTCCTCATGCGGCTGTGACAGTTCGAAGCATGTCAGCAGTTTTGCAGTAAGCATTGATGTAATGTTACAGCCAAGAAATTACATATATGAAAGATAAGAATACCGGTTTCACAGCAACTGTGGCTTTTACAGATTTTTATATAGAGAGGTAACAGG
>NW_010510185.1:23708-24691 GCF_000687285.1 Phaethon lepturus
CTTTGATGGTAGCACAAATATGATTGCTTAAAAATAACATGCTGTTCCTGTGTGTAGCTCTGAGATGAAACTACGATCATTCAAAGTCTACACCATTAACTCATCATTGCTTGTTACCATGTTAGAAGCCTGGAAAGGTGAAGGAAGCAGGGCTGGGTTATCTGCTGCCTCCTCCAGACTCTAGGGACCACAAAAATGATCTCTTTCATGCCTGTGTTATAAATGTCAGCTCTCTTAAGGAAGGACATGCTTATTCTCATCCAGCCCAAGGTTATGGGGTGATGTAACATCAAAGACATTTCATGAACTAGTGCTAACCAGTGTCAGCCAGCTGCAGGCGTTGCAGTGATTTCCGGATTCCCTGAGGCACTGGGTTATCAAAAACCCCACCGTATGTTCAAACGACCTTACGTAAAAAAATGCCACCTTGCAGGGGTTTCTAAGCCTTGTTCAGCTCCCCTGGTGGTTTCACACTGCAGATTGACTTGTATGAATGTAAGAGGGCTGATAACACAGTTGGTGTGTTCATTGGTGTTTCTCCCCTCCAGGACCAGATAGACACCCTCACCTTCCAAAACCAATCTCTTAAGGCCAAAGCAGACCGATTTGAAGAGGCTCTAAAGAAAAACACCGAGGAACAACTGAAGGTAGATGGCAACTATAACTATACAGTCGTCGAGAAACATATTTCTACACACAATTCAGAGAATAGCAATGGGATCTTACCCCAAGGACGAGAGGGCAGGTCCCAACTGAGATCCCAAATCTTGAGCTCTGAGGAGGAGTCAGAAATCTTAGCCTAGGTCCATCATTTTCTGTGTTTACTTCTTTTTCTTTATTCTTTCACCCAGCATTTGTAGCACTGTTTCCAAAACATTTCATTAACTCCATCTAGTATGTCCTTATTGCTGTCTATTCTTCTTTTCCTTCTTCCTCTCTTTCTCTTTACTTTTTTTCATGTTTAGGTTTCTTTTTTTTTTTTT
>NW_010510186.1:0-985 GCF_000687285.1 Phaethon lepturus
TTTAATTCCCTACCACCTTGGTTACATTGGTTCCACAAAATTCCTGTTCCAGTCTCCAACCGTTTGCACCTACTGAATGTAGTTACAGGATTTATCTTCCTTCTGTTTTTTATTTATTATTGCATAACTGCAGGCAAATGTAAATAAAACTCAGGTACCCCTTTTGATCTCAGTCAAATTCTGTTCTGAACAGAGTGGTTAGGGTAGTTTTGTTCTTTTCTTACAGCAGCCAGGACTACAGTTTATGTGCCTTCCCAGGTCAATTATTGAGTGGCATATATCAAATAAGTTACTACTTTCCATATCAACCACCAGCTTTACAACACACAACTATTTAGCAATACCGGCCCAAGGAAGTCATTATTGGATATTCTCACTCCTGTAGATATTCTTTGTAGAACAAAGTTGTAGTACATAAAGCAGAAGGCATCATCTCATGGCATACCTCATTCTTTAGAAGTTACAAACCTTTATTCATTCACTGCTGAAAGTGTAACATGCAGACTGACTAGTCTTATTTTTAATACAGTCCAATGCTGAATGCTTAAAAGAAAATTATAATATTGATGAGAACTAGAACTTGGGGGTGCTTAACTTTTTTTAAACATTTATCACCCATCTTTGCTTCATCAAAGTAGACAGGTTTTGCCCTAGATTCTCTGAAAGGAGACTAGAAACAAAATTTTTAAACCCTTTCTCTCAAAAATGACTTGAAGAAAGAACTTAAGCATATGACACTTAAGAATGATGATAATGTTGTACTACGAAAGGCCTTCCTGTATGCATAAATAGATTTTTAGCCATAGCTTATCTTCCCTTTTGTGATGATAGTCTTCCCTTCAGTATGGCAGCATTAATACTGAAAGAATACAACATAGGAATGGCAGAACGAAGTAAGCCATTTAAAGTGAAAGCCTTCTGTTGCAGGTTATCTTGAATGCAGAAGAGGTTTTCTCCTGGTTTCAACTGGGATAGAGTTAATTTT
>NW_010510187.1:0-7057 GCF_000687285.1 Phaethon lepturus
CCTCTCCTCTCCTCTCCTCTCCTCTCCCTGCCTGTCATGGCAAAAAAAGGCCAGTGTGCAGATGCATCACTGCTTTAGCCCAAATTGTAGTAGTTTGGGCTTTTAACTTTGGAGGTCCCCAGTCTGCATCTTCCAGAGGATTTTCTGACTGCTTTACACCATCTCCGTAACAAAATGAAGCAAACTGGAAGCCCCAAGCCAGTCTTTCACATAACACTCAGAAATGCCCAAGTGTTTGATACTTTATAGCTCATCAAAATCTGACCAGTTCTTGAAAATAATTAAGCCACTTTAAGTCAAAATTCAGGAATATTTAGTCAGCATTAGAACATGACAGAATTTCACCATGTTGGATCACGTAACAGCCCCCTAGCCAAGGAAAGGCTGCTATACTACTAACAATATAGTATAATAGTACTAATGTACTATTATTCCAGTATATAGATGAGAAAACAAGAAACGGTAGCTTACCTGACTCGCTTGAGGACCTGCGGAGGCACTTACTTAGCTGACTGCGTGTGACTAGGAGCAACACCTTGAGGTGGGGAAGGACTCTCGCTTCCTGATTTTTTGGAAGTGTTTACACGTTGTTTTCTAAAACAGGTCTCACCTGGAAGATGTGGCTTAGCAGGGGAATCCACGTGGCCTTTGCCATGGGCTGTAACGTACAACAGGGGCAATGCTGAAGTTCTGGGTTACTGTGAAGGCTCCCCCAGCACTCGGCTTCTGTTTCTTTTGGAGGGTGTCCCCTTCCCTGCCAGGTCATCTCCTTCCGATAGGCAGCAGTGGCTGAACTGGCAAAACTGACTGACAGCTGCTGCCCAAACTGGAACCAAAACAACAATTTCCAGGAAAAGCATCCTGTTCTGTGCAATGATATTTCGAAGTTCATGAAGAATTATGTGTGAGACCCTCAAACTGCAGCATATGCCATTTTTGGGGGCTACCAACATGTTTTTCTGCCTTTCAAGACTTCCAAAACCTTCCATTTTTGGGATTACCTGTTTTACTCTCTATATGGAGGAAAGAATTTCTGGACCTGTTTCACCTGACACTGATAGACTCAGCACATGTCCTTTTTCCATTAGACTACAGCACTAGCTTTATTTACCTTCTCAACTTTTGTGTAGGATGTTGCAGGATTCGTTATAAGGCCTTTGCTACTCCGCTGATCTGTGGAATCCATACTAGAGCTGACTTTGAATAGCTCGCTTGTCCGCATTCACGGTCTATCTTTCAACAAGCAGCACAAAAGAACAGAAGCTGAGTAATGCTGGTGGTTAGAAGTTTCCCCCATTGTTCATCAAAAATAAGCACATCATTAGCTTAAAGCCAGCTGAGAGTTCTGAGGAGAGTGGATATAGCCTGCAAAACCCCAGCTTCAAAAAAAAGAAAAAAGAAAAAAAAGAAATAAAAAAGCTGTAACCATGTAATTTTTACAGCCCTCAGAAATAATTTCAGAGAGTTGCCCTGGGTCTTGTACATCTTACGTTTTTCTTTCACTGACATTTCCCCAAACACTTTACAAATGCTTGCTCTAGCTGGTGAATTTGACACTATTGTTTAGTACAATGATGTGTTTGCAACACTGGACAGTAATGTTTTTCTACAATGGAGGGATTTTTTTGCATAGTTATGTTTCCATTCTTTGATGTGGGTGAGGTGATCTATACCCTGTCAATGCATTGGAATCCTTTAAAAATGTTTTTTTTAAAAAAAGAAATAAAACTCCATCTTCTAGACTTCCTCTATATTAGACCCCTTTGATTCTTTTGCAAAATGCCAAGAACCTAAACAAAAGCCTGTCTACCTATAAAGAGAGCTATCAGGCCAAAGAGGGTCTTACTGAGCTTTTATTCACCTGTTTGGTTTGTCTGAAGCCTTTCATGAGAGCCATATTTCTGAATTCTGTTGCTTATGTATTTTATAGAAATGGTTAGCTGGTTATACTGAAGATATGTAGCGGGGTATATGGCATGCTTGCAGGAAAAAAAAAAGATCATTTTAAAGCTTTTTGTAAATGAAATACTAAACTTTTCTTTTTTTTTTTTTTTTCCTCCTGAGATCTAGTCCTAGGTGATATCAGTCCTTTGCATTTGGGGGTTGAGGCTCAACGTGTCCTGCGCCGTTCCCGAGGTGTTTAGGGAACGCACAAAGGCTGGAGTGCCTGTGGTTCCCTCTCTTCCACCCTTGCTCCCAGGGATTTGCACTTACCAGCAGTCAGTAACCACAGAGGTCTTGCAGAAAAGCCCAACCCCGTAAGCCCAACACCTGCAGTGGCAAAGGAACGCAGCACTCTTGGTTTTGCTACCGTGTCACCCAAATGAGTTACATCACTATTATATGATATGACTCATTATGAGGAAGACAAGGTTATTTCCCCATAACCTGAGGTCTGTGAGTTATATTGTTCCTGCACAGCACTATTAAGTCCAACTTAATAGGCTTGCCTTAAATAGCCATGCAAATAGGGATTTTTAAACAGTTTTCTATTAAATACAAAGGGTTTAAATTTGAAGGGTGTTCTCTGGCCTCGGCATTACGTTGTCAGAGTTCGTACTCTGCTGAAGAGTTCCTATTCAAAGGCAGCTGCTGCTCTGAGCAGCTCTGCATTGCCGTCAAGGTCATAAAACAGTGCTGATATTCACTCTCAAAATCAGGTGGGGCAGGGGGTAGGAAAAGAAAGCTTTTAACTTTGTGTCTGCCTCTTCCAGTTCTTCCCAGGCAGCTTTTTCCAACACAGAGCAGGAAAACAAGAGGCCTGTCCTACCATTTCATAGAGTCACACCACAGAGTTCATGGGATGACACCACGGGGGTTCACCTGGGATAACACCGGGGCAGAAGGGCCACCAGGTGGCCTGACAAAAGGTTTGAAGGGATACTTAGGCCCTAAATAACAAAAAAAGTTCCTTGTCCTGGTGTAAAGGATAGAAAGAGCCAGCATATGGCAGCAGTAACATCACAGGAGTTCCTCATCAGCCTCCTCCGGGCCCTGGCCAGGCTGGTCACACGTGCCACCAGGAAGAGGAAGCTGCGTGGGGCACCTTGGTGGCTGTGGGTCTGTGGCCACACCTTGTCCTCTCAAATCCCTGTGCAGAGCACCGCTGGGTGGTGGCCACTGCCTCTCTGGACAGCTTCAAGGAGTGGTGGGTTGTCTTGGGGTGCTCTGCTTGGTGTCTCCCTCCAATCTTCAACGGATCCATTTTTGAGCTTGTAACTTTTGTACCCTTTCCCTTTTTTTCTCTTTTGTCTCCTGAAATCAGTTTTTTTCTTCTCAAGTTTATTTTTTTTTTCTTTTCTTTTTCTTTTTTTCTAAGGCCTTTCCCTTCTGGGGAGGGCTCAAAGGTTTCATTAGAGCCAGGAGCGGATAGAGTGAGTTGCTGTCTGGAGCATGACCAATGGTTACTTGTAGAACTTGGGAGCTTGGCTGTGACCCAGGAGGATTGACCTGAGATAAGGTGCTGGGCTCCCAGGGACGGCAGGAGACCAGGATGTGGTAAAAAGCTCAGTTGTCCCATCAGGCCAGAGGGGTAGAGAGGGAAGAAAATGTCTGGGCTCTACCTGCCGCTCCCCTTCACCAGGTTAGGTTTGAGCCCAGCCCTCACTTGGTGTGCCACCAGCAAGGGCACGTTTAGAGTAAGAGGATTCCCAAGCTTTTATTTTCCTCCACAAGTCATGCTTTTCCCTTTCTCCTGATTTTACCAGTTTCTGGGTTTTATTGCTTTTTTGAAACCCATAATTCTGTCCGTCAGAAGTTTTACATCCCAATGCAAGTGTGATTAGTGTCCACTAGTAACTGTTTGGTGAGCAGTGTGGGAAAGAATATTGGAATTTTCACACAGACAGTGGTTTTCTGGGTTTTCCGGACAGTGGGCATTTGGCCCATGGTTTCAAAACTCGAGGCTGGAACGCATGGAAGAAAATCATAGCAGCGTTTTTTTTCCAGAATGCCTTTCTCTGTAGGTCATGCAAGTGAGGTCAGCTTCCAGACATGAGGGTTGTATAAGCAGAAGACAACAAGGCCAGCTGAGGAGTTTGTGCTGGAGATGTCAAGTTCAGCTGGAAGGAGTTTGTATCTGGACGCTTTTGGTCAGCTGAAACTCGGCAAGGCAATTTCCCAGTATGAAGCCTTTGAGACTCTTAACCTCAGACAGTGCTGCTGGATCTTGCTGTTCTTCAGGACACCTGAAACCACTTGGGGTGGGAGAATATATCTGCAAATTGCAAGCAGTCACGTTTGACTGGACTGGGTTTTCAGTTCTTCTAACAGGCATGCACACAGCTGGCGTATAACTGGTACCAGTACAGCACGCTGGAGTTTGACTGGTGCATGTCTTTTGCAGGATCTCACAGTTAAATGTATGCCTAACTCTACATTACTATGATGTTTTAAATATAGGGTGACATTACATAAATAAACAGCTTTACTCAACGATTTTCTGCAAATAATAAGGACTTTATTAAAAAAATTCCAAATCAGCTTACAGCTTAACCCCAGTCATTGACAACCATTTTTAACAACAAACCTCTACTTTTCAGGGAATGGGACTCCTGCAAAATATTGAAAGATCAAGCCTGTTGCTGATGTATGTTTTAAAGATCTTAAAAATTAGGTACCTCAGATGTCCTTGTGTAGTGACAGTTTAAACAGCTCCTTGCTCGCATTAGGAAGGTGTCATTTGTTGAGTGGCAGAGCCTATTACCAAGGTAGCTTGTAGGAGTTGAAGTATTTCTTTACCAGCATAGTTTATAACGGTAGTACCTAAGGAAAACAGTCTATTGATAGTATATGGTCTAACAGAGAGCAAAGAATTATTTTGCCTGTCTAATTGCCAAGCCACTGACTTTTTCTTGCACAGGCTAAGTCATTAATTTTGCACTTCTTACAACATAGCTTAGCTGGAAAGATCTTTAAGTACCATCTTAAAGTACTGTGTTAACTTGACAGATAAAGTAGAAGCATCATAAAATTCTGTGAATCTGGGAAAAAAAGCAAAACAAAGCGATGCAGGTAAGATTCAAAATATCTAATAGCACTCCCCGTGCCTTCCGCCAGCGTGCCTTCCCTCAAAGTCCGTCTTTGTACCAAGCATCTGCAAGCAAGATGTAGGTACCCGGGTGCCTCATTTTCTCACGAAATCAAATGGCCTGGCTGAAGCAGGCTGTAGGGTGGCCGTGTTTTGGGTAATCCAAATATAGAAGGTCTTTCAATCCTTCTGCAAGGACAGGGCTGCACTAGCAGCGGGACCGTGGCTTGGCCGGGCCGGGGAGACCTGCATCTCCTCTACGCTTCGGAGCCCGAGGTGGCTGCCCCGGTGCAGAGGGATGGGAGACGGCCATCGCGCAGGCATCGGTTCACTGGTGCAAGGTGCTCGTCTGTCACTCAGCGGCAGTGACAGACGGAGAAAAGCCTGAAGATCGCTCTTCCTCCACCGTCCTCCACCTCCCAAAGGAATCTTTTGGAAGGTCTGGTTATTTCATCCAGACATTTAAAAGCTTTGCTTTATCGTCTTTCCATCACTGCCAAAAGCTCTGAATACTCTTGTGTGTCAAAAGACAGCTTTGATTTAGACCTCAGATAATTAAAATCAAAGAGAAATGGTTACAACTTTAAAAAAAACACCAAACTTAAAACCTGCGGGCTGAAGATAAGCTGGGAACACATTCATTTAAAAATGGCTTCTCCTGTTGACAGGAGTTTAGAAAGCTTGTGTGTTTGCACCGTTACCTATAATCTCTCCATCCCTTCACCAAGGATCGGTGCAAATAAATGGAGAAGGCATTCATTTCTTCACACATGAAAACCGTTTTCTGTGTTGTATGGTCGCAAAATTACCAGGGGCTGATTTTTGTGGCTTCACAAAACAAAGCCAGCCAGCCACATTAGCTCAGTGTCCTGGTTGCACTTTATGCTCTTTCTGTTTTCCAGCAAAGTTTCGCTCCTGGAAACATCTTGTTCTTGGAATAATCCTGGCAGTCAGAGGCAAAAATGGCCATTTTTTGGCTGCTTTTCTCCAATGGTCTTAGGCTTAGCAGGTTGCTAGTGCTACCAAGGTCTTCCCCCAAGGGATTTGGCAGTGGATCTGCCGTTGGTACCCGCAGAGGTTTGAATCCATCATTTTCTTCTGAAATTTTCAGAGGGGAAAAATATTGCTCTTCTCCCAGTTTTTCCGCTTGAAGTCTATGGAAAATTCGAAGTAAGTTTTACAAATGTAGCTCCTCTGTAGTGAACGACAACAAAAAAACTTTTAGAGTAGAATTTGAAATCTTGTTGTTATTGCTGTATTTAATCCTTCAGATCGCTTCTGCTAACAAATAAGTAATTTTAAGAAAGTTTACTTCAAAAGTTAGGTACTAGGTTATTACAGTGCCTGCGTACCCCAGGCTTTTATGCTAAAGCTAAAATATGCTTTTGATCATACTCTGTAGTGAGTGTATAAGGCCGGTCATGTCTCTTTTCCATGTTCTTTCTTAAGAAATTCTAACATTACGTCTCAGCATAGGTGCTACTTTTAAACCTTGTGGACATAATCTTCCATTTTGCTTATAAATCAATAATACTGGCGGGTTTTACTTTTAATTTTCTTTGTTCTCCCATTTTAGAACTATGACAGCAGGCAAATGTATGAGTACCTGAATGAAGCCCGGCTCCATTTGGGCTGTCTTTGTTCAGAAAGGATTGTATACGCTGCCGAAACACATGCTGTGACTTTCCTCGTTTATAACCCCGTATTTATAAGGTTTCTAGACATGCACTCTAAAGATACATTTCGTATTTAGAAAGAACTACAAGTTCTATTCAAAGAGCAAATAACTACTCTGACTCTTTGCTTATTCCCAAAATGTGCTTTTTCACATGGGATCACAGGACCAGTCTGCTCCTAGAGAGCAGCAGTAAAGCAATGGTTTTCCTAGTAAATTGTTGCAATTGCTTTTTGTCTCTTTATCATGAAATCTCTCCCCTTGGTTTAGCTGACACTTAACTTACAACCGAGCGGCTGAGAAAACCCATGTTAAAAAAGAAATAACAGTGCGTGTCTTTCAGCGTAGGTTTC
>NW_010510187.1:7147-10613 GCF_000687285.1 Phaethon lepturus
ACCTCTCCTCTCTCTCCAAGGGTGTAGTTTGCGCAAGGTTTGCCATCAGAGAACTGCACAAGGAGTGAAAGGACGGTGGCAGAGATGGGGTGTACTGTGGGTGAAACACCCTTCTTCCCATGTAACGAATGCAAAGCAATGCCCAGGAGCAATTCTGGTAGCCGCCCCCAGAGCCTGGCTGTCCCGCTCATCCCCAGCTGCGGCCGCCCCTCTGGCTGGCCAGGGTGACCCGGGCGCCGGAGCGTGACCCGGCAGCCGGGCCTTTCTGCGCCTGCTAAGGAAGCTAAAAGAGAAACATTTCCAGAAGAGCACGGTGGGATGGTTCACAGATACGCAGTTCCAGTACAGCATCAACCGTCTCAGGTGATGCCCATGTCTCCTACATTTAGTATGGGATTTTATGCATTTTCTCCTCCTCCAAAGAGAAGCTTCAAAAAAATGGCCAGTACAAGACAAAATAAATCAGCGCTCTCATTACTTCTGGAAAGCCAGGTTCCTCCTCTGACACTTCAAAGCTTTAGCTCTGGCTGTGTCCTGGCATATCTCCCCTGTGCTTGTTTGCTTACGCCCTCCTTGGGTATATTTTCACCGTTAACTACAGATTGTCCCCCAGAGGAGCTGGTGCAACGTGCCAGTGCAGCATCCCTTCCACGATCTGCAGCCTTGTCTTTGCGGCTCAACAGGCTCCTGTCTCCCCGGCATTTGCGCTCTGGGTCTCCGTCGGGGATGACTCCAGTTCTATTTATCTCCGGGAATCAACACAAATCTGTTTGCTGTCTAGTAGCTTCGAGTTTCCCGAGATGACTTGCAACTGTGGGAGTTGTCCCAAAGCATCTCTGCTGTTGTGACTGCCTTAGCCAGCATCTCTTTGAAATGCAAGGCTCCAGGTGATTGACTTCCAAGTAAGAGGAGCTGAATGGGTTTAGACAGATTAACATTCTAGCAGTAAGTGGCAGTCATTCCAAGGAGCTAAATCAAATTCTCAAGTGCTCATTAGCAACGGGGGCAGGGAGGAAGAGAAGGGAAAAAAACCCTAGTTTGAGAACATAAAAAAAGAATCGGCACGTAATGGAGAGATTTGGTGGAAGCTGTTTTCTTCATTAGAGTTTTTCATTGATGGCCATCTCCCTAAAACACCAGGTCACGGGGTGCTGCTGCCCAGCACTTGTTTATAACACAAAGTATGATGGTGCAGTTGACCCAGGTTCACTTCAAGTTCAGAATCAGCCTGGTAAAGTTTGTCTGTCAAGAAACGCGTTAACAATACCGTACTTCAGCAGCAGGGTACAAGCTGCTGCAGCTGCCGTCTGCTGTCCTGTCTCGGAAGGACGGCTCTACCCCCCTGAAAAGCAGCACACAACTCTGCCGCGATGACTTCACTCGGGTCATCCAGGGCGCTGCGTGTGCTCATAATAATTTGTCTGGTTGGGGTGTCCTAAGAGGACGTAATCGCACAAATCGCTGTGTGGGGGAGGTAAAGAGGGACGCTCACCACTTCGCAACCCGGACGAGAAATACCGCTCTGTCTCGGGGCGTGCAGGGACGGCGGCTTCGCCGCAGGTTCGGAAAGGTGCGGCCTGCTGGTTTCTCACCGACACCAGCCATTTCCAAACAGCACGGTGAGGAGGCGAGGGCACAAGGTAGCCATGCGGCAACTGCCTCCAGCACGGCCAGCCCGTGTCCCCCTCCCCTGGCGGTACGGCCCCGGCCCTGCAGGGCTCCCCTCCCCGGGCACCCACCGCTCCTTCCCCTTCCCACGCTGTCCTCAGTGCTCACTTCAGGCTTGGGAGCAAGGCTGAAACGTGGGCCTGAACCTTGCTAGGGAGTGGAGTAGTTTACATGAATTAAAAATATTTACAGTTTTTTCTTAAGCTTGTTTTCCTAGAGTTCTACAAATCACGCAAACAGATTTTTGCAGTTTAGGCAACGGCGCTGCAAAACTTCACCTATTGTCACTAAAAACATAAAAAAAGGCATAAATAGAAAAGATTTTAAATTATTAACAACTAGTCCCATGAAAGTAAAAACAGCTCTACCTGGGTAACATTTTTCTATGCAGAGTGAAGTCCCTGTTTACCTCTTACATTTCAGAAGCAGCAGAGGCAAATCCTGCCCCAGGTCCCCCTTGCTGCTTGATTTACTCAGAGAAATACTTCTGTGGCCGTTTCACGCAGCGTTAATGAATTTAAAACCCAGTCGGTTCACAGCAGCTGAGCGGTGGCGAGAGCAGAGCCCTGAGCTGTGCCCAGCCACAGACTCGCCTGGAGCAGAGGAGGACAAACCCAAAAGCACCTCGCAGACCGGAGCGCTTGAAGGAGAGCTGTCGAAGGGTTGGGTTTAAATCCAAACAAAAAAACCCACAACTGGCTTTCTGCACATGGGTGCTCCTGCTGCCGGCCCTCCCGGGCTCTGCGTGGCCGCTGGTTCGTGCTGCTTCGTCTCCTGCGCTCTCCGCCTGCTCTGCGCCGTGGTGCTTCGCGTCAGTGGAGCTCGCCCTGGGCACGGAAGGAGCATCCCTGGTGGGAAGTGCCTGGGTGCTTTGGGAACAGAGCCAGCGTGAAGCCTGGAGGCAGTTAAATACGTCCCCTCGACCAGCACCCACATTTTAAAATGTCTTTTAGAAAGCTGCTTTTGCTGGGGGAAAAAAAAAAGCAGCGAAGAGAGCAAGACGTCAGGAAACGCTTTTGCTGACTTGGTGCGAAGAAAGTATTTTTCTTATCCAAAATGACAGAAGAAGCTGAATAAGCCACTTCACCTTCCTTCCTTTCTTCTCCTCCCTCTCCAGGCTGTGTGCCTCTGCAAAGGACATTCCTTCAGCTATTTGATGTCTCATCCAGCGTATTTATTTGCGATTTATTCTCTTGCATGGTCAGCTCCTGGGACTATTCAAAATGGTGGATGCCTCTTGGTTTGGCTTCTACCTTCAACTGCTAGTGTGGAACCTGGACCCGCTCGTCGGCGGACCAGCACTGCCAGCACCGGTGGGCATGGCTCCCCGGCAGCATCTGGCACGGCGAAGCCTTCTGCCTGGCTCCATCACACACACACACGGTGGTTACGGGCTTTTTGCGGTGCCACAGAACTGGATGCTGAAACGATAGCAAGTGAATTTCCTTTCTGGGATCCTGCATCTCTCCGCTATAGTCTTGATAATTTACAAGCAGTAAATTTGAGGATCTAAGCCCATTACACTTGAAAGCGCTGCATACTGCAAAAATTCTTGCAGGAATTTGAGTGATTTCTGCTAGGAAGTGTCATGCATTGCTCCCATGATTACTATTACAAAGTATGATCCTAATTAAAAAAAAAAAGACAAAAAGTACCTTTGTGTTCAGAATCCTGGCTCTTTGCTAGTGTAAATGATTATTTCCTTCCCCTGTCCTTTGGATTTCTTTGTTCTCTAAGCCAACACAGGTGAGGAACAGGGAGTGGGATCCTTTTCCTATGATACCGTACATCAGCAGGA
>NW_010510187.1:10644-24016 GCF_000687285.1 Phaethon lepturus
TTGCATTCACCTGTGGAGCCCCCACTGCCAGCACTCTGGGCACAACATGGTATCCGGGACCATTATTAACAGCGATGATTAATGGACAAGTGTCTGTCAGAAATGGCATGGGAATAACTGATCATCCCTTTAGGCAGGGGGATGCACAGGATGACCTCTCAAAGTCTCTGCCAGCACCGTGACTCTGTGATAACACCAGGAGAAAAGGGGCCCAGCTTGATTTCAAAGCTTGATTTCAAAGAGTCAGCCTGTTTGCAGGGCTGCAGCGACCAGCCAGGAAAAAAAGCATCCTTCCGTCTGCAAGCAGAGCTTATTGATAGGTGTGCAAAATTCTCCTGCCATGTAAAATTTTCTGGAATATTTGATCATTTTCTTCCAAGTATTAGCATACTTTAGTTGTACTACGATGCTACATGCTAAAGGCAGGCTACCTGTTCCAAAGGATGATTTTTGTGATACCTGTAATCAGAGTATATAAACTGGATTGCAGTAGGTGTCCTGCTGTCATGTTAGTCTAGAGAATTCAACCCAATGATCTTTCTTAGAATTCAACCCAATGATAAGCATTAAAATGACTGTTTTCTTGCCTGATTCAATGGAAACAGATTTATGTTAGAGAAGAAAGAAACCACCATATTTCAGAGATTTAGCTTTTTGTAAAGTTGTTGTCAGCATTGCTCTTCTTTCTGTCTTCCACAAGAAAACTAAGAACAAGAGCACACTTTAATGAAAATGTAATTTTTTAATAAAGATCCTAATTTCTAAAAGCAAAAAATATTTCAGTTAGCGAAACTTGGCTTGATGAAGGTGTGAACAGAGGTGCGATGGCATGAAGCTGGTGCCACTGCAGTAGCTCCTGTGCATGATCAGGTTTGTTCCCAGGTGGTGGCTGGTCCTCAGTAGGCAGGCATTACCTTCCTGCTGCCCCCAGTAGCACCTCGCTGGTCGCTCAGGGGCTTTTTATGCTGAGTTGGATGACTTGGCCTGAACTACATTTAGAAGTGCTTACCTGATTTTTCTCTGTTGGCTCAACTTCAGCTTGTACTAAAGGAGTGGTAGCAGATGGGAGGGAATAGCTATTTTTCAGAACCTTCTAAGTTTTTGCGTGGTGTCTGCCTGCAACCTTTCCACAGGTGCTCAAAACCTAGTTCTTGTGTTCTCCAGTTGCTCCTGCACACTGCCTGTTCCTCATCTCACTGGAAAGGGTCTATGATTTTTGCTGTCTGCAAGTTAAACTAGTGAATTTTGAGATAAACTGGGGCTGGATGGGTATGTCTGGGAAAAGAGAAGAAAGAAAGAAAAGTCAAACATAGTAAAGATTATGGAAGTAGGAGAAAAAAGAATTACAACAAATTAGAGTACTACTCAGGAGAAAAAAACCAAAACAAAATAAAACCCAAAACCACCTTGGCCATCACAGTAGAAAGTGCTGCTAACAACACAGTCATGTCAGCATTGGCCAGAGGGGAGGTGCTTCTGACTCAGTGCACCACGTTCCACTCTGTCTCTCCTGCTTAAAACAATTCTGTCTATAATGCCAGTAGATATTTTGGCTTTGTCATGGTTATTATTAACAAACCACTAATTACTAAGCTAATAGTATTAAAAAAAACACAATTAAGGCCTATAAAATTCATATAAACCCTTCTGCTTTTGTAGGAGCATTCTGGCAGGGTGGTGGAGTCCATTACACGGCGCTGAAGGTAAGCCCCGGCTGGCTTCCAGGCAGTGTAAGTCATCGGGTCTGCGGCAACTCATACTTCTCAGCAGAGGTGGGAGGGGACCTGGAAAACTGTTTTTTGCAAGATAATAAAAGCTAGTTTTGGATTTGTATTTGATTTCTTAGGTGAAGGAGATGTTCAATTATTGATTACTTTGATTAGTAATAGGTCTGCAGTAATTAAGCTGAAGCGATAACTTCTGATATAGGTTTCTTTCTGGTTTATTTAATTAACAAAGAGAAATGCTAATCTAGTGAGTGAACAGATGAGTTAGTACTGGATTCTCTTTGAACTTCTAGGTTAAAGGTAAACCTCATGGCCTCATCATCTTCTCCACATCTGCTTCCTGTCACCTCCCTTTACTTCACTCTGTTCCGGGTTAACTATCCCCTTTGCCTTCCCAGCTGGGCAGGACATGTCTTCACCACCCATTTGCACCAACTGTTCCTTGCTTCCTTCTTTTTTACCCTCCTGTTTAAAGCTTCATCTTCAGTAGAGACCTGCCCTCAAGTGGAGGCAGCACTGAGACACCGATAGCATCACCCCCCATGGCTTCTGACCACCCCTGCCCGCGACGCCCCTCTAGCACAGCCAGGACCCGGGCTGTAATGTATGAAACAACACTTCTGTCAAAGCGGCACTGCATTTGCTGGTAAGAGACTATTTTAGGGCACACAGATTTATCTGGCCTTCTCTTAAGGCTAAATGGCTTAGTCCTTCTAAGCCATGAGTTTTTCTTCTGGTGAATCCCATTAATCATCCCACCAAATATTGCATCAGGGTTCCTGATGGGAAAACCTACAGAGGAACTAGTGGTTATTATGAACAGCAATATAGCTTATCGTACTGTAGTGCTGGAGGGACTTGGTCATGGATCAGGACTTTATTATACTACATGTTGCCAAATGTGGATCACATCCCATGTTTTTCCCACAGAACTTATCATCTGAATAGACAATGCCTTTTACTTTGTCAACAGATCTTCCTTAGGATAGAGTACACCTGGACTGGAAATATTATACAACAAGAACTACCTTTTTTTGTTATTATTTACACTTATACAATAGCCAAACCAACGATGCCCATGACCCTGTTTGTGTCACAAATTCTTCCAGTTACCGTGTATCAAAAGTCATAGTTTTATTTTGATTCTTTCTCTTATTCTGTATGAATGTTATATGTAACCCTAAATGTTGTTTCTACGTTAATTTCTTAAAGAACAGTGAATTGCTTACAATACTGCAACTAAATCTAAAGTAATGCATGAATATCAATGGACTGTGTCCTTTATTCAGGTATATATAGTTTACAGTTTTCACATTGGCTGGTTGAATTTCACTTTTACAATATATATTTTTAATAAATTTTCAGGTAGGAAGGATTTAATTCCTCTTTAGAACTGTCTTGTTTGAACCCTCAGGTTAGGCTGAAAGATTCTGGGAAATACCAAAAAAGAAGAAAAACCAGAAACATACAGATGTTCATCATTAGCTAACTACAGGACACTACAAGTAATGTAATGTCCTGGAATGGACATGATGGAAATGATGAATATGTTTTTTCTATAAAATCACAAATCTATGGTGTACTGTTCATCTTGCTGTCATGAATCTACAGGTACTGGTAAGGACAGGGGTTCTCTTCAAATATTGGAAGAAGATACACTGTGCTGCTGCTACATAGTTATCACCAGCATTGCCTCACATGCTCCACTGTAAAAATAATTATCATAGAAATGATCAAAACTGGACTTCAGTGCACCTCAGAGTATTCCTGCCAGAGCTGGTCACTCTCTCTAGGTTTCGAGCTGGTTTGGCAGGCAAGCGGAGTGTTTTTAACTTTGCTGTACCCGATTTGGAACAGCACACTTATTCCTGCTCTTATAACGGCTTGTGGTGCAATCCACTCTTCAATGTGATGTGTATTTCTTTTGTGGTTCTTGGCTTTAAAAAAAAAAAAAAAAAAGGAAGAACAGAGAAAATATTGAGAGCTGGAAAATTTCCCTGTCACATAGCCTCCTGTCCCTATTTACCAGCAAGATGTGTGGGTATTTTGTAATGTTTAATTACTCCTTCCATCCCCATTGCTGATGCTTGGCTCTCCTAGTAGTCTGCACCCTCCTTTTCCCTTGTGCATCACCAGCTGTTGATTTCTGTGTCCTCTTTGGAGGGTGAGAGACACGCAGACGGACGCCAGCGCTTGCCCAGCCTTTGCTTTTGGGATTTCCTCACCGGTGGGGCAGGCAGCAGCTCCCCAAAGTCTGGGATGAAGAAACATGAGTAATGTTTGATCAAAGGTGGCCAAGAGCCCAATCTTACTTTTGTTTTTTGCCATATCATGGGCCCATGGAAATGTTTTAAGGAATTACTTTGAAAGTGAGTTAGATCTCATGGAACCTGGTTTGAGACATCTGCCACTCATTATTGACGGTAGTTGTCAGAGGCTTTCAAGCTCCTCTACCAGAGTGGGTGTTAGAAACAAGAATAGTTTCCAAATTGGAGTTTCAACACAGAGTTTTTCTGAAAGCCAAGGCAAATGCAAAGATGACCATAATTTCCTTCTGAAATTCATCTTTGGGCATATGTCCCATTGGAGAGTGGAGGGGGTTCAGCTCTCACCATTATTTCCGAGTCACTGAGTCATTTGAGTACTTTTTTTTCTGCTAACCACCCATGACTATTATGGGATGTGTGTGAACACCCCTCCCTCCCACAGGCACAAACCTTCCTAGCTGTTCGCCTGACCTCTACACAAGCTCACACCCAGCCAAGCACGCAAGTGTCTACATGTGCCACAGTGATATCTGATGTTGTCTCGGGGGCGTTTCAGGCCTTGCTTCTTCTGTATGCTGAGAGACAGAAACTGTGAATGTAGGCAACTTCTTTTGTTTTCTTTTCCCCATTTACAGGGATTAATAAATAGCTGGATTCTACTTGGCTCGATTTTTGTTCTGTTCTTAGAGCTTGCTTCGGTACATAATGATAATTTCCTGCTGCACTGCTTCTGCTGCACTTTGCCTGTTTCACTTCCCTTCCAAGAGAAGTGACTTCAGAGCAAATACCAGACCAGCACTCAGTGTGCCTCCTAGCCAGGGTTAAATATGACCACATAGCCTTGTGATTCTACCCAGCTTCTGATTTCACCAGCGATGGCTTCCAGTTTTGAGCTAGAGAAATGTATGTTTGCTGTGATGAGAACGCCCAAGTTTTTACCTGTGAATTCTCAACCATCCTCAAGGCAGACGACATCTCTGAGATCCCCTGTGCAAACTATCCACTCTTCTGAGCTGAGAAATTAAGAGAGAAGAACAATACTACATTCAGAGGGTTTTACCCTAGCATTTTCAGGTCCTCATTTTATTTCAAGGACTGGAAAACCACTTCACATATGTGAGAGAGCTCAGCATAACAATAACAGAAAGGAGATTACTATTATTATTGCTGTGCTGGAACAGGTGTTGCCCATGGCTATGTGAAAGTGCAGAACTCCCTTCCCTCCAGAACTTTTCAAAGGCGAGAGGGAAGAAGAGCAGCAGCTTGCTGCAGCACCCTGCAAGTTGTGAGCTTAGGTTGGAGGCGCAGTGAGAGTTCTTCAAGGGCATGTTTGCATGCAGCCAAGGCACGTCATGCAGAAATCCCTGAACTAACACTCCCCAGTGCGCCGCTCTGGCTCCAGGAGCCCCCAAGGAGTATATGCTGTCCAAACGCAGCAGGAGCACCCAGCATACCCGCCATGCCCGCTTCCCTGAGTAAAAGGCTTACATCAAAGATAAAATAGAGCCGTGGCTATCGCAGACAGGCATTGCTGCACAGCTTCTGCCCGGGCCAGGTGAGGGCACACTGCCCAGCATATCATCTCCATCCCAAAACATAACACTGGGAATCTCTCACAACAGACCTCTGTCTTAATGAGGGACTCTTGGAAAAGGCATCAGTGGCATTACCTTGTTTTTTCAGTTTGGGAATGTATTTGGTGTAAGGGCAGCATGGAAGAACACATGAGGGCAGATGACACCAAGCTGGGTGGAAGTGTTGATCTGCTTGAGGGCAGGAAAGCTCTGCAGAGGGATCTGGACAGGCTGGATCGATGGTCCAAGGCCAACTGTATGAGGTTTAACAAGGCCAAGTGCTGGGTCCTGCACTTGGGTCACAACAACCCCGTGCAACACTACAGGCTTGGGGAGGAGTGGCTGGAGAGCTGCCCGGTGGAAAAGAACCTGGGGGTGCTGGTTGACAGCCGGCTGAACATGAGCCAGAAGTGTGCCCAGGTGGCCAAGAAGGCCAACAGTGTCCTGGCCTGTGGTCAGCAGGAGTAGGGAAGTGATCGTGCCCCTGTACTCGGCACTGGTGAGGCCACACCTTGAATCCTGTTTTCGGTTTTGGGCCCCTCACTACAAGAAGGATGTTGAGGTGCTGGAGCGTGTTCAAAGAAGGGCAACAAAGCTGGTGAAGGGTCTGGAGCACAAGTGTTATGAGGAGCAGCTGAGGGAACTGGGGTTGTTCAGTCTGGAGAAGAGGAGGCTGAGGGGAGACCTTATCGCTCTCTACAACTCCCTGAAAGGGGGTTGTGGTGCGGTGGGTGTTGGTCTCTTCTCCCAAGTAACTAGCGACAGGACGAGAGGAAATGGCCTCAAGTTGTGCCAGGGGATGTTTAGACTCGATATTGGGAAAAAAATTTTTACTGAGTGGTCAAACATTGGAACAGGCTGCCCAGGGAGGTGGTGGAGTCACCATCACTGAAGGTGTTCAAAAAACGTGTAGACGTGGCACTTCAGGACAGGGTTTAGTGGGCATGGTGGTGTTGGGTTGATGGCTGGGCTTGATCTTAAAGGTCTTTTCCAACCTTCATGATTCAATGATTCTATGAAAAGCAAATATTTGTGTGACCTGGGCTGGCACTGCTGGAGTCATGGCAAAGCAGAGGCAAAGTGCTGAGATGGAAAAAAGAATGAGAAGGACTGAGACATGAAAGATTTAAATGAAAGCCTGAATCTGAAAATGTGTAGATAGAAGGTGAAACTGTTGAGAGGGCAGGATGGTCAAACCACCAAGTAGGAAAGCAAGGTGAACAGACTGGGGATGGAGGGAAGCCACGGAGACAGAGGTTGCAGTCATCCAGCGTGGAAGAATCAGAGAGAAAACATGACAGGTGAGAAAATACAAGAGGACAAGAGGATGGGGGAAATCATGTCAGCTGCTACAATTTCTTAATAATTCAAATTATAATCCTTATAATTCAGATGATTACCAAGAATAACGAGCTATTCCATTAAACTTCTGCATTCAATGTGATGGGGTGTTTTCACAACAACATGAGGAAAAGAGACAAGATTTTTCCCCTACCCATAAAATATTTCTGAGCAAATTCTTCTGTACAAGTCTGTGATGCCTTTCCTGAAGTTATGTGTCTGGATTTGATCTTTGAAAGGAAATTCATTCTCTTATATTATACTCCTTTGGTCTTGGTGGAAACTGATATCGAACCAAGCCAGTTTTGTTAGTAAAAAGGCATTGCATCTAAGCCACAGGATGTCTGTGCTCATCCCAGCTATAGGACTCAGTTTAATAATTCTGGACTGGTGCCAGCAGCAAAGTGTCTGTAAATACGTTCTGAGGAGAAGCTGAGTGTTTACAATATGGGGAGCTTTGTTGGTAAGAGGCATTTAAACCTATAGACAGAGCCAGCTTGGATACTTTCAGCTGTGCTGACAAAGGGCTGATTTTTCTGCCCTGATGCTACACTGGCCTCAGGCAGCTCCCGGGAGAGTGGATGGGGCAGAAGACAGGGTGGTCCTGGGAGTCCGAAGATCTGCAAGGGTTTTTCTGGGCTCTCTCTTCCCTTCCACTACCCTCCTCATTAGCTGCCCCTGTCCGTCTCATCCCCTCTTCCCAAGAAAAGGGGTCCCGGATCTGCTCCCTGGAAGACCTCTCTAGAGGAGAAGGTTCTGTGTCACAGACTAAGCACACAGAAATCTTTTATGAAGGAAATGACAGACTTCCAGAGACCACTCTCAGAAATATTCACTCTCCAAGCTTCAATGTTAACTGGGAAAAAAACCCAAATGCTGTAAGATGACTGACTTAATTGCAGAATGTCTTTGCTTACTGAATTATATCCAAATATTTAACCTGTACTAGGAAACATTCTGTGTGTTAGAAAGCTTAAACAAAAATGTTGAGGTGAAATAGAGGCTTTTTCAACTTTTTACAGAACTAACAAATATTCTACTTCTCCAATTAGTTTTCTGTTATTTAGAAACATTTCATTCCTGGGTAACACACTTTCTCACTTGTGTTTATCATAGTTTCCCAATTAGTTAAAAAAAAAAAAAAGTTTTCATAATCTCCTGAATGAAATGCAGTTGCCAAACTTTCAACATGCAGTTTCTTGCTGCAGTAAAGTCAGCTCTTGGCAGTAGTGATAAACTGTACAATAGGTATTACACAACTGACACCACAATACTCAGAAGGAAGCATTACAAACTGGGAGACAACTCCCCCCCAAAAAAACACAAGAAGCAGCCCCTCAACATTGAATGTTCATAGCCAGACATTTTTTATTGCAATTTTAGAATCAGTTTTGGAGGACTCCTTCCTTAATCAAATATTGTTGCCTTTAAAGATTAGTGTTCACAGTCTAATCATGCTGCACTTAGCTTAATTTGCTTTGCTATGGACTCATTAAATTCTTTTCTTTTGGTCAGAAACCCTACCATGGCTTGGCAGAGGAACAGGAAATCTCTGCTCAGTGCTACAGGGTTGTGACTGCTCTTTCATTTTAACCCATAGACTGGAGGGTGCTGCAGCAGATTACAGCTGGGTCACTCTTTCCTTCCTATGTAAAGAACTCACAACCCCTTAAAACACTTTGTCAGCTGAACAATTGGGACTTACAGAAGGAGAAAAATTATTCTGATGTCAAAAATGGCTCAGACTACCATTAGATCAATTAGGTCTTACATTTAATTTTAGATGACCTGAACCCCCAATGGTAACAATCCCTATGACTGACCGTAAATTTTCGAGGATGCTTTCATCCCAGCACAGCTTTGCCATAGATCCAGCACTTGGTGGTCAAGAAGAGACTTCCCTGAATTGCTGCTGTCATCTGAATGGCTGCTGTATGCTGAGAAAGGAAAGTGCACTTCAGGACCAGCCTGCCAACATTCACCTGTTATTTGAACTGGAATCTGTGAATCAGAGTGCAGTAGGAAATACGCTATTTACAGCCACAAGCAATAAATAGTGGAGGTTTTGCACTACTGTTTGGCTGGCAGCTGTGCAGCGTAGAAATGGCTGTCCTCGCCAAAGTTTGGAAATGCATTAAAAAGCAGATGTGTCATGGTCATGCCTGTACCTGCACGGATGTGCAGACAGATGTGGTACCTTGCAGTCTCACCTGGGCCCATGGAAAGTGTCCTGTCACACACACAGGCAGTGAGCAGTAATGGATATTTTAATTGCTGGATGAGCTCTAGCCTGGCATTAGCTCTAATGAGACTCCCCATGTGCTGCAACGCTCTTCACCTGCAGCTGAACTGCCCTAAGAAAAATGTCAAACTCTTTCCTATCTTTGGTATCTTCAAAGCAAACCTATCTGAATCCTCCACCAGAAAAGAGGGCATGAACTGGCTTTCAGAAAGGGTGTCGAATCCAGTCTGACCAGCACTGACAAGGATGCCTCGTGGTGGGATAACCGGTACAGCTGTTACAATAAGAGGAGTTGTTTGTTTTTCAGAGATGTGTCAGTCAGAGTTGAGGCCCACAAGCGCATGTGAGGAGTCAGTAAAACAGGCAGAACTACGCTTTTAGCAGCATACCTTAAAATAGTTGGCTTCACCGCACCAGTGCAACCAGAGCTCTTGGTAGTATAGCTGTGTCCCGGACACGCAGGGCGGTACATTCCTGTCTTTCCATTTTCTATATTATTCATTGTATTACAGAGACTGTCATTTAGAAGAAGTAATCTGTACGTGTTGGCAAAGAAGTACTTCTGCCAGTAATGCCTATTTTGTTCCTCTAAACAGAGCAAATGGAGCATAAGCTCTCTCTACATGAGATGGATTTCCTGGGGACTTCATTGGCAAACTGACTGGATGAAGACACTATGGAAAAGCCTTGTTTTAAGACAAATGGGACATGTTTTTAAGGAAGATGGTGCTAGAATTGAGAGATTTTTGTACTACTAAGACCCTCATTATTTGCTTTTCTAGACTATTTTTCCTTAATGAATTTAACTGCATAAAATGTTGCAGCTAATGTTGAATTCTCATTTTAATTCAAGTATTTGATGACAATTTTCCCCATGATTGTTTGCTCATTAGTACTGGTAAGTTTTGAAAGATGTCTTTTATGCTTGATGCATTTGCTAAAACTGGAATCACATCCCTTTGTCAACTTTTGAATTAGGATAGTTTGGAGGGAACACTCTACTAACTTGAAATTTGCAATATTTGGCTGTGTTGGCTTTACATGTTATCTCAATGGTGTTTTGGTTCCTCAGTTTCTGCATGAAGCGAAACTCTCTTAGGAAGTCAAGGTGGATTTGCTTAGGTAAAACATGTAGGATTTTTCTCTACTGGAAAATTAATACAATTAGATCAACACATGTTTAGAAGGACAAACTGCTTTACAAAAGCATAGGTAATATAACAGTAGCAAAGCAGCGTAGTGTGTACCAAACTGAATATTTATTTTAAAAATTAAGAAGAATTCTTAATTAAGAATTCCTAAGAACTAATTAAGAATAAAAAGAATTATTTTAAAAATTAGGAAGAATTATGAAGGATGAATATCTGTCCCTAGCTTTAACCTCCAAGATTATTTATTCTTTGAAGATTTATCTTGCAGGACTGCTAATCTACTGTTTGTTGGGGGCTTGCTTTGTCCAACTGTTCTAGATGAAGATCCTCTGTCTAGTCATCAATTACAGATGTTAACTGTGGGGGAAACGACTCAGTTGCAGAAATGTCCTGCACAGGGAAACAACAACAAATAAATGAATAAGATCTTTAGATCACTACTGGTAGTAAATGTTGTTCTGCTAAGCATTTGCATATACGTGATGAAACATTGCCTCTATTAAGTTTTCCAACACAAAAAAGAACTGCATTTCAAGAAAAGTGACTGAAGGGAGAAGCTGAAAAGGCTATTTTTTTTTTTTTTTTTTTTTTTTTTGTTGCATGACAATGCAGGCAGGAATTACTACTTAAAAAAAAAAAAATCTGCTGGTGTGTGCTTCCTGTTCCAGTTTGTTTAGTCACAAGTCTGAATTAGATCTCTCTGTTGGTTGGTTTCATTTACTATAAACAGGTCTTGTGCTTTGTTTCAATACATCAAAGCCCATAGCCAGGCACAGACAGGTAATGTAAAAGGGGGCGAGAAAGTTTACAGTCTTGCTTCATTGTTTCTTTAAGCCTTCGAGACAACGGTCAGAGGGATCACCCGGAGGTTAAAAGAAGGCTTGGCTGTTGTGGGTTGTATTTTTTTTTTTTTTAATAAACTGGTTTCTCTTTTGTTCCTTTTCTAGAAACCACATGTAACTTTAGGTCAGAAAAGGGTAAAATGTGGCCCTTCTTTAGCCAGCGTTACCACTGCCTTGGGGTAACCGGATCAGGCAAAGGTGTAGGCTCCTCTCCATGCCCTGCCGGCACCGGCGATGCTATCCTTCAGGTGAGTACCAGCGCCGTGTTTTCTTTCCAAATCTCCCTCCACCTGAAGGGTGCAGATGGCTGAGGAGGGTATTTTCTCATGGCTCACACTGACAAAAAAAACCCCAAATCACTGGTTTAGCCCTTTAAAGATAAAAGGGAATCGCTCCCTCCCACAGCATTTTTAGTAAAGCTGCTCTAAAAGTTTGCTTCCTTCCAGCCTTTGCATCTCTCCAGGTTCCCCTCTCTCTTTTCTTCCTTTCTCTCCCTCTCTCTCTCTCTCTTTTTTTTTTTAATCTGCACTCTTAAAACAACAGGAATGCTGCACTGGCCCTCAGCCAGCCAAGGCTGAGCGAGCAGGGTAAAATTTCAGTTCAGATTTACGGGAAGGTGTTGGGAGTAAAAATCTGGTTTGGTGAGTTTAAGGCAGGGAGTAGTCAAGAGACAACCTTGCTACTGTGAGTGCGGAGAGAAAGGGAGGAGGAAGCGGCGGGGGGAAGGATTTAAAAAAAAAAACAACACCCAGGCTGGGGATGAGCGAGCAATTTTTCCCCTGTCCGAGTTTCAGTGCATGTTCCTGAGCTCCTGCAGCCTTATCGAGTTTGTAGGCAGAAAGTCGGGTCTGGGAGTGGAAGAGCTGCGCGGTGCTGGCGAGGAGCTCAGCATCCCGCTCAGAGCCCTGGAATGTGCGGCTTAGGGCAGGGGCAAGCAGGGGCTTTAGCTTAGCTGGTACTAATTGCAAGTTTCAGTGCTCAAAAACTTTGTTAACAAAAAAAAAAAAAAAGCCAAGAGCCAGGAGAGGAGGTTAAGTCTTGGGAGAGCTGTTGCTCCAAGCAGCAGTGTGAGGAGAGTTGCTCAACTCTCCTTTAGCAGCCCGGTAGAAAGGAAAATGCATTAGCTTGCTGCGCTAAAACGTTGCCGCTGCTGTGAATGGTGCTGGGCGCTGAGGCGGGCTCCAGGTAGGTACCGTCACTTTTCGGGTTGCTCTGCTTTTCCTCTGTCCTTCCTTAAGGGTTTACTCTTCTGTGATTGGGCTGACAACGTAAGAGGACAGAAGTTCGCTCAGAAAATACATTTAAAAATATTTTTAGGGGAAAAGGCAAATGGAGGGGACCGCAGAGATTCTCGATGATATTTTTGGTGACTCTTTCCAAGAGACAGATTTCTGGTGATTCTGAGGAAAGATGACAGACGAGAAGCAGAAACAGGTATTAAATAAGGACAGAGCAAGAAGAGATCTGCAGATCTGCGAGTTTTAAATTAGAAGATATACGTTTCTCCAGGTCAAGGAAAAGCCACTGCGTGACGTGCCTAATGTCGTCGGAGTAACTTTTGGAAGGAGTATTTGTTTGTATGGCTGCTGCTTCTTTTTCAACATTTAAAATACCGTGGGTTGTGCAGAATGCGGAGCGGTGGCACAAGTGACAGGGAGGTGACAAGAGGGCTCTGAGATAGGCTGCTGTCTGCCAGTCTGTTACAGGCATTAGCATAAGAATGGGATCTTATCTGGGAAAAGTTTCTGATGGCTGTTTAAAATACATGTATCGATCAAGAGGTCAAGCATCTCCCTCACGCTGAGGTATGTGTGATTAGACGAGAAATGCCAGGGACTCCTTATTCATGTTAAAAGACATAGCTGGTGTTTTTTTAGAGGGAAAGTTACACAGCTCATTTCTTCTTAGGAATTTAAAATAAAACTTTGAGTTAAAGCCAAAGCATTATAATTAAAGACGGGCCGGGAGCTAGCAGGTCGCAAAACCCCTCCTAAATTTTACCAACTCAACTGGGCTGGCCTGGCAGAGGGCTGGAGCGTAAGACCGGGCCGAAATGAGCCACCTGAGGCTAACATAAATTGAATATTGGTGCCTTTACGTGCCTCCTAGACTTAGCAAATGATAATTTGGCCAAGCCTGCAATTATCCTTTACCAAGGCGAGCCGAGCTCACATGATGCGAGAGGGGAACTGAAGGCGCCTTTCGCAAGCGGGGAGGCAGCGGGCGGC
>NW_010510188.1:0-20133 GCF_000687285.1 Phaethon lepturus
TGCTTTCAGGGGACGTACAGCGCCGAGCACACCGCTGCCTTCTGGTGAGGAGGCTGTGGGGTTCCCTGAGCTGGCAGGGACGTGCTGAAGGTCTGGGCCCCCCCCTCCCGCAGGCTAGAAATCACGCAGGGCAGGGGCTTGAATTGCAGCCCTTCCCCCGCACAGACCCCACCCCGCACGGATGCGTCTCCCTTCCGAGGGTGGACGGGGACATGGGCAATTTGGGGAAATGACCCCCCCCAGGCCAAAGCAGGGGACTTTTCTCCATGTGTATCCCTGGTCCATCTCCATGTCCATCCCGTGTCCATCTCCGTGTCCATCTCCATGTCCATCTTCATGTCCATCCCTTCTCCTTCTCCATGTCCAACCCTTGTCCATCTCCATGTCCATTCCTTGTTCATCCCTGGTTCACCTCCATGTCCATCCCTTGTCCATCTCCATGTCCATCCCTTGTTCTCTCCTGCTTCTGCTCCCAGACTGGGGCAGGTGAGATTTGGTATTGGGAAAGGAAGGGAGGTTCAGCACTTCCTTGTACAAAAAGGCTTGAAGGACTTGGCCAGGGCTGTTTAGCAGCTTGGAGGGTGCTGGAGGTGTTAATTAGGGCCAGGAGTTAATTGGGTTTGGCTTGGTTGAGGCACTGGGACCCCACCAGCGGGTGCTGGGCACCCCTACAGCATGGCAAAGCCACCCGAATGCTGAGAAAACTAGAGCAGGACCTGTGGTGTCCCTACATTTATTCTCCCCTTTAATCTCCTGAAATCCCAGCAGAGTTTGTCGGTGGCTGCATTAGGATGATTTACGACTTGCCTGCTGCAGTTCATTAGGCACTCGGCAAATTGTCCTCCTGGAGCGAGGACCCAAAATGTGAGCGCTGGATTGCTTGTCCCGGCAGTGGGATGTGCTGGGGGAGAAAGGCAGGTGGATGATTCGGGCTGTGCAGAGCCTTGGAGAGCAAAATACGGGTGAGTTTGGCTCCTTTCCCTTCCCTGGGCTCATCGAAAGCCGCCGAGCTCCAAGCACAGCATCCGTTTCTTGCACGAGGGATGTGGGTCTGACTCTCTGGCTCTGCTAGGGCTGCATTAATCGTGGCACCCAGGTTAAGAGGAGGATGGAGACATCTCCAGAAGGTGAAACAGATGCTACATGAGGTGTCTGCTCTTTGGAGGTGCCTGCTGGTGGTAGCAGAGCCCCTAAATTGGGCATAAACCATGATGAATGGGGGCAGTAGGGGTTTGCCTGCTTTGGGAGGAAGCTCTGGGGTCTGTTTCTGGGACTTATAATGGTGATAAAGGGCTGGGGACTGCGGGACAGGGGCAGGATTGGAGCAGGGAGGTCCCGGATCACCCCCCAGCTCCACATCACTTTGGCTCTGCCGCTGGGTGCATCCCGTGGTGTGGGGGGCTTGGCTGGAGGTCCAGGTGCCCCGTGGCTGAGGGCAGGGGGGTCTTGGTGACAAGGTCCTCATCAAATCATGGACTTTTCTCCACTGTCCAGCTCTGCAGCGCCCTGCCTCACATTTTTCTCGGGGCCGAGCGCTCAGGCACCCCCCAGCTCCACATCACTTTGGCTCTGCCGCTGGGTGCATCCCGTGGTGTGGGGGGCTTGGCTGGAGGTCCAGGTGCCCCGTGGCTGAGGGCAGGGGGGTCTTGGTGACAAGGTCCTCATCAAATCATGGACTTTTCTCCACTGTCCAGCTCTGCAGCGCCCTGCCTCACATTTTTCTCGGGGCCGAGCGCTCAGGGAGAATGAAGACAGGAATAAATTACTTACGAGCAGGCTCATCAGCCAAGAGACCTACAGTGTTGTGGCTAAAAATAGGTGAGAAGCAGAAACGCTCGGGCTTGAAGGCAAGTCAGAAAAGAAGAATTTGCCCACAGAAACAGGCTATTTTAGGGGATTTACACTCTCAGCTGAAAAAATATCAGAGGCACAGGTTACTGGGCTGAATGTGATGCAGCCCGGCCACTATGAGTAATTCAGCGGCAATAGTGGAACGCAATGATGTTTTGGCTGGAGGCATTTAAACACCAGCATCTCTGGAGGGCACGGGGCAGTGGTTTTCCCCAGAAGCTTGCCATTTCGTTTCTTTTTAACGTGGTTCCTGGAGAAAAGGGGGTTCGTGGGATCTGTCTGTCCTACAAGTTCGGATCCAGCGTGATAAGGGACTGAGTGGTGCAAGATGGGAAGGACTGGGATGAAAAGCAAATCCTACTGGTGGCCACGGTAAGGGAGAGGGGAGGGCTGCACGCCTGCGTTAGACAACCGAGCATCCCCTTGGGAAGGAGCGGAGGGAAATGGGGCCCCATCTGCTGCTCGCAGAGCCCATGGGGATGCTCTGGGTGCGGGACTTCGCTTGGCTCCTCCACCCTGGGGAGCTCAGGGATGCTTCATGAGGCTGCGTTTGCAGAGCTGCCGAGTTTTCCAGGCTCCCAAAGTCTGGAGAAGACATTCCCAGCCCAGGACTGAGCAAGGCGAGTGCGTGGGAAGTGATCTGGACATGAGCGGAGCCGTTAGGATGCCACATGTCAAGGGCCCGGTGTGTTTTAACCAGTCCCTTCTCAGCTAAGTTGCATTTTAAGCCTTTCATAAATACAGGGCTGTCATAGGAGCGCCTGGACTTTCTGTACCAGACAGTGCTTTTTACACTTTATTTATGACCGCTCTTAAAACTCGCAAACTGGTTTGCGTAAACACACCCCTGCCCGCCCGGCGCGGCGCTGGCTGGCAGGTGTGTGACCTCCGAAAAAGCTGTCGGGGCCGGGAGCCCGGCTGAGACGTGCCTGTCTCAGCGGGGAACTGCGGGGGAGGATCGCCCGGGGACACAGGGGTGGGAGAAACCCCTATGCCATGAGACGAAACGAGGGAGAAGAGGGGTGAGACCTGCAGGATGTTTCGGTAGCATCCTTCTTGGAGCCAGTTTAGTACCTGGAGTGAAAGTCCCTGCTAGGGAAACTGAGGCACGGGGCTTTCCACGCTTTGGGGTCTTGCGAGGGCATTAAGCCCTCTCTAGCCATGAGTCAGGGCTCTACCAGCAGCAGGGACGTGCCTCTGGGGTCTTCTCAGTGTCCTGTAGCGTAGAGGAGCCCCAGTGTAAGTCAGGATTGATGCATGGTGATCCCAGGCATGCAGAGACCCGGCTGGGCAATGGGTGTGCAAATGGGAGCCGTTCCCCAAGCTGATGGAGCAGTGATGTAAAAGCAGCTTTAAACCTCCCGTGACCCATCAGGATGCTCTGCTCAGGTCTGGGGAACCCCGACGTGGGAGTGGGGGATGTAGGGACAGGGTCTTGCACGCGCGCGGGGCTGTAGCTTGACTTTGTTGAGTGTCAGTCCCTACCTCCAGAGGGAGATGAAGTGAGCACGGTTGAGCCTGAGCCAAAGGAGGGCTTGGCAGCAGAACATGGTATTTCAGTAGCCATCACGTGTGCAAGTTTAACAGCTCACCTTGGTTCCTGCTGCTGTGCTCGGGATATCTGCAGGAGAACATCTGACCTGTTTGGCCCCTGGTTCAGCCGTGGTCAAAGTGTCCAGGCAGTGGGACAAGTCACACCATGTTGGGAAACCCATGGGGATGTCCTTGTCCTCACAGCCTGCTGCAAATGTGGAGAGTTGCAAGGAACTGGCTCAAACGAGCTGTGTCAGCGGGTGGGAGACCTTCAAAGGAACAAGTCTCATGGACAAGCTGGCCTGAGGGGACTTGTCTGTGTCTGAGGCCAGGAGATGTCTGGGGGTGGTCTGATCAACATTGGCCAGTGTGATGGTTCAACAAGGAGGCTGTGGTTCCCCTTGGTTCATGGTCTCCCACTGGATCTAGAGTAGGTCGTGAAGATGCGGGATGGCATCTTATTGGTGACTGGTGTATAAAGCTGTTGAGATACGTCCCAAAGAGGTGTCAGGGCCATTCTCATGATGTGAAAGAGATGTCAGCTGTCACCAAAGGCAGTGCAGGAGGGGTTTCTCCATGCCATTCAGTTTGTCACCCTGGACTGAAGTCGCTTCATCCCATGAAGATGCGGCTCCAGGGGGTTTACAGAGTGTTTCTGTGCTGCTTTTGGCTGGGATAGAGTTAATTTTCCACACAGTATCTAGTATGGGGCTGTGTTTTGGATTTGTGCTGAAGACAGTGTTGATAACACAGGGATGTTTTCGTTGTTGCTGAGCAGTGCTTACACAGAGTCCAGGCCTTTTCACCTTCTCACTCCAGCAGTGAGCAGGCTGGGGGTGCAGAAGAAGCTGGGAGGGGACACAGCCGGGACAGCTGAACCCAACTGACAAAGGGATATTCCATACCGTACGACATCATGCTCAGCATATAGAGCTGGGGGAAGAAGAAGGAAGGGCAGGGTATTCGGAGTGATGGCGTCTGTCTTCCCGAGTCACCGTTACGCATGATGCAGCCCGGCTTCCCTGGAGATGGCTGAACCCCTGCCTGCCCATGGGGTGTGGTGAATGAATTCCTTGTTTTGCTTTGCTTGGGTGTGCAACTTTTTCCTTACCTGTTAAACTGTCTTTATGTCAACCCACAAGTTTTCTCACTTTTACCCTTCTGATTCTTTCCCCCGTTCCGCCGTGGGGGGAGTGAGCGAGCGGCTGCGTGGGCTTAGTTGCCGGCTGGGCTTAAACCACGACAGGCTCAGAGTCTCTGTGACAGCCTCTTCTGGGGCTTAAGTCTCCTGGTAGCTCGAAAGCTTCCCACAATACCTGTCCTAAATCTTCCAGGCTTTGCCCTGAGCTGATTGCTTCTTCTTGTCCCTGCCATGGCCAGAGACCATCCTTTTCTTTGTAACAGTGCTCTCTTGCTTTGTCCTCCCCCTTGTACTTTCATATTTCATACCCTCCTTGCCATCCAGGATGAAATTAATGATAATTAATGACAATTAATGATAACCAAAGTAAACCAGGACCCAGGCACAGCCTTGAGCATTGACCAGAGGTGTCCAGACTCTTGCTGCAGGTGCAACCCCCAGCATGGTGTTGTCCAGTGCCAACCTGGTCTTTGCCAAATGCCTGGGGACAGTTGGGCTGGGGCAGTTCCAGGAGGTGGGTATGGACATGAGCTGGGTCAGGCCACTGGCCCCAGACCCTGGCCTGGGGTATTCAATGATTTCGATGTTAACTAGGTGGTTCTCACCCAGGAAAATGCTGAAGCCACCTCAGCAAATGGCTGTTGGATGGGGAGGCAGGGAGAAACCTTCCTCCTCCATGATGTCAGGTTGGATGAGGCTCTGAGCAACCTGCTCTAGTTGAAGATGTCCCTGCTCACTGCAGGGGGTTGGACTAGATGGCCTTGAAAGGTCCCTTCCAACCCCAAAATCCTATGATTCTATGATTCTATGTCCGCAGCAGAGCCCTTCAGGGTGGGCAAGACAGACTAGTTCCCACATGGAGGAGTTGCTCTCTGCAGCATCTCCCACCATTCCTCTGGGCAGGAGGCCACAGGACTTGCTGCTGGGCAGCAGAGGAATCATTTCCACATCTTTCAGTTGTTTTTTCTGGTTCATACCCATAATAGTACTTGTATCTTGTATCTTGTATCTTGTATCGGGGACTTCTTGTGTTTGGGAAGAAACCTGATAGATGGGACCTGTTCTTGGAGGTGTTTGCAACGGGAAGTGTTTGCCCCTTCCCACCTCTGCTCTTCCTTCCAGATCCCATAGGGCCATCTCCAAGTGTGGAGCCTCTGGCTTGCTATCAGCAAGCTCTGATCATGTCCCCAGGGTGGTATGGACCAGGTTGGCCCACTGTCTTCTCCTGCCCAGGGTTCACGCGGTCCTCAGGAAGGAAACCAAGGTGATGGCTTCATCTGGATTTTTGGTACTGCAGCCTTGAAACCGCTCCGCAGTTCAAGAGCCCTCTCTGGAAAACGAGAAGTAAAACAACGCGACTTTTGTGAGCGTGCTGTTGCCGAAGACGCAATAAATAAGGAGACTGAACGGCACGGGAGCAGTTTACTGCCACAAATGCCTTTTCACTCTGAGTGAATTGGGAAAATATCCAAAGTTTGACCTCTGAAAATGAAATTATTAGCCTGGCATGGGAAAAAGTGATCCAGAGCCTCCAGCTTTTAAGCCTCCTCCTTCCATCCATCCCCGGCTTGCTTTTAACCAAACATGCCGGTGCCTCTTGCCAAATACGTGGCATAGTGCTACTGAGATGCGGACAAGTGTCTGCTGCTGCCCAGCGCTGCCAGTCGGCTTTAATTTTACCAGCGGGCCCTTTGCAGACATGAATCAGGCTGCTTTCGAGGGCTGGACCCAAACCAGAGCTCCACTTGTGATTAAATGTTTGAACGAAGAAGCCAACTGGCATGGGAGCCTGCAAGCTGAGCGGAGCCGCGTCACATGAAGGCAACTTGATTTCTTCACCCTCAGTGTAATTCATGAAGATGCTGCAAGCAGGGAAAAATGAAGTCATTTTCATACCCTTTTGCAAAATGATGATTTTTTTTTTTTTTTAGGTTTTTTTTTTTAGTTTTGTGGATTTTTTTTCCCCTCTCTTCTGGTTTTCTGCAGTTTCCAACCACATGCTCCCCATTCTTGTGTGGTTTGCTGTAAGCTTGCGTCGTGGATGGCCAGGAATACGGGTTCGCTGACTTGTCATGAGGTTTGGAGCAAGCTATGGGGACAATGTAAAGGCCTGAGTAGGGAAAAGGAAGGAAAATGCCTCTGCCTGTCCCTCTGATGTCATCCACTGCAAAATTATTGCAGATCTCCACCTCTGCAGATGCAACACTGGCCCCACAATGCTGCGCTTGGGCTGGGTGGTCTGGACAGCTGGTGGCTGCCTCCTTTGAAGGTACAACTTGGAGAATCATGTGCTTGAAGCCACCAATTCAATGAGGAGCTCAGGGCTGCTGGCAGACCTGTATGGCTTGAGTTGGAAGGGACCCATAAGGATCGTCATAGACCCATAGGGCAGCCCTTCCTGATGGCCACAGGGTCTGGCCATGGTAGTTCATCCTGACCTGAGGATGGTCAGGAGCTAGAGGAGGGACAGCAGCCCACCACAGCGTATTCATATGAGTTTTGCGTGGTTGGTGGGAGAATCACTCGCATTAAGCAGGTGGCATCTCCAGCTTTGGCAAGGTGAGACAACACCAGCCAGGCTCTCTAAGCCGCTGTGTTGCCCCAGGTGACAAAGCAGCGTGTGGGATGGCTTTTAGCTTCTTCGGGGTGGTGAACGTCACCGAGCTCATTTTGGGGACCCTCTGTTCTTCATTAAGGAGTCCCTCCAGCGGCGTAGCGGGGTCAGCACCTGCTAGCTTGCCCGACTTCACATGCTGGGAGCTGGGCACCACGCCTCGGAAAACAGCCATCTCCCCTCTCCCCGCATCTCCAGGGCACCACAAGGTTTTAAAAGACCCATAAATGCTGTAAGGAGCATAAATACCTCCACTGCCTTCAAGCGATGTAATTGACCAAACTACCTCAAATTCCCTTGATGACATAACCTTTTAAATCACCTTCAGTTTTTAGTGTGGCTGTAAGCGCTGAAACCGCTAATAAGACACATGGGCGGGCGTGTGCTTATTCACGAAAGAGGTTAAGCCTTGTCACATCCCTCCAGCTGGTCAGGGCTTGGGGACGGGCCACGGGAGAGCAGGAGGTCTGATGCGGTAGCAGGTAGGGGGTCCAGGTTCCTGCAGGTCCAACTGGGGTTGGAGCTCAGTCCTGCAGGACCAGGTGATGCTTTTTGATTTGAACATTAATGACGACTGACTTGGACTTTCTGACCAAAACCCTGTGGTTTTTGGTGGTGATTATGGCCACGGTTTGTCCCACAGGTCGTGCTGCAGCCTGGCCTCATGCTGCCAAAGGGTTGGTGTATAACCAAGGGCTTGGAGATGGAGGGGGTTGATAGGGACCTGCTATAATCCGGGGAGAGGGTGGATCTCCAAAGGGGATCTCCTTCACCAGTCATGCTGGGCACCATCTCACGTCCCTGTCTGTGCTGTGGAAGTGTAGGCAGGGCTGGATTGTTTCTGGGGCAGATACCTCCAGTTCAGGAGCATGGCTGGAAACTGGCTCTTCTTAGGATGATAGGGTCAGGGAGGAATAGAAAAATACATGGTTTTGCGCTTTTTGGGGCAAAAAGTGGATGAGGTGGTCTTACTGTCCACATGGATAGCCCCATAAACGAAGAACATTGTTCAACCCACTCCAGCCAGACCAGCGCCGTGTCAAGCCCAGTAAGAGCCAAGGGGCTGAGCCTGGTGGGATAGGGCAAGCCACCACGGTCCTGCTCCTTAGGGCTGATGCTTGTCTGTCCATGTGCTGATAACGCTTGGCCAGGGGTCTTTGGGAGAATAAGCTGAAGCTCTTAGGGGGAGCAGAAGGTTTTTCTTCAGAATGTGTTTCTACTCCAAAATGTTTGTCTTTTTTTTTTTTTCCTTCTTTTTTTGGGTAACAGTGAAAATGTGTCCTAAATTCAGGCTCTCATACCTCCCCCACCACTCCCAGCCCTTCTGGTCTCCCCAGAGGAAATTCAGCCCCATAGCGTCACCCTGAAATCACCTGTCCATCTTCCAGTGAACACTTCTACTGACCTACTTTAGAGTGACAACTCTAATTTTTGCCTGGAAAACACCCATTCTGTTCCTTTCTGCAAAGGGACTCCAGCTTGCTCAGAGGAGTTGCCATTTGGTCAGATGGGTCCCAGCCTAAAAAAACAAATCATGGCCAAAAAAAGGCTTTTGGGGAATGTATTCAGTCTGGTGTCTGGTGGTCATGGCCATCAGCTACTCATGGGGAGCAGCATGAAAGCACGGAGCTCTCCTTGCTCATCTCATCACGGAGGGAGGAGAGCTCTCCCAGGAACTGTCCCTTTCTCTCACATAGCTTCTCCTGGTTGACTTGCAGGGCCGGATATGTTCTGTGACTTCAACGGCAAGAAGTACAGCCCGGGCGAGAGCTGGCACCCCTACCTGGAGCCGCAGGGGCTGATGTACTGCATCCGCTGCAGCTGCTCCGAGGCACGTCCCCCATGAGGTGCCGCGGCAGGTGGTGGGGATGCTGCTGTGTTGGGGCGTTGCTTTGGCAGCTTGTAAGCAGATTGGTTCTGGTGTCTAATTTGACTGGAAGAGCCCTTTGCAGTCCCGTAGGGATGTTGGATTAAGCTCTTTCCTTTTAAAGAAGCCCCACATCCCCTTGGGGGTGTTGGGTTGACCTTGTGAGGGAGCTGCCTCTGTAGCGTTGGTGAGCTGTGGGTGGAGGTGGCTCAGGACTGCTGTGGGACCACGGGTGGTCTTTGATGATGAGAGATGAGACCCTGAGCTGGCTGACAGCAGGGTCTGAGCCAGGGATGGAGACATCCTTCGCTGGGTGAGCTACACCAGCACCATCTGTTGTAATAATGGGGCCATCATCCAACACCTTCCTCCTCACGCAGTGGTGAATGCGTAGCTGACCAAACCGTCTTTGTCTCTCCCCAGAACACCAACATCAGGTGCTACCGGATCCAGTGCCCAGCTCTGCAGTGCGCCAGCCCGGTCACGGACCCCCAGCAGTGCTGCCCGCGGTGTCTCGGTAGGTGGACATCCCATGGGGAGAGGGTGTAGCTCAGCTGCAGTCGTTTGAATGCTCACGCCTGGGGCAGCGCAGTGGTGCTGGGTCTGGCCCTGCTCACAGGGTCATGGCAGCAATGGCAGCTCGGGCTGCCCGCGTTGCTCTTTCCCCCCAAAATGTCATTTTGATGGACAAGGACTCTCTACCAGACCTCTTTATCCAACTCTTCCCCCATCCTGAGGGCCTTGTAGGGACAGACAAAGCGTCAGTTCACAGTTCAGGGACAAAGTGGAAGCTGGCACTTTATTCAGCTCATTTGCCAGCAAAATGGGTTGGATACAGGAAAAAAAAATTGAAGATTTTAAAGAAAATTCTTGAATTTTTCCCTCCTCCAGATGTAATGACCCTCAACATCAGATTCAGTCAGATAAAAAAGGCTTCTCCGATGGGCAATTAGCTAAACATTTAAAATAGTGCGTTTTTAATTTTTTTTTTTTTTAATTTCCCAAGTTGCCAGTGTTTTTTGACTGGCTTTGCCACTACTCTGGCACAGCAGGGGACAGGACCTTGGGAGGTCAGACTTCCAGGTTTCCCCTCTGTGCTGGGCTCTGCGCGATCAGGGCAGCCCCGTTCTCCAAAAGCTTTTGGGCACATAAACAGCCGCGGGCCATGCAGTGTCCTGGCCACTTCTTCCTCATAACCGTGGCGTATGAAGGGCTCCTTGTCCTTTTGGGTTGGGCTAGTGGAGAATCTGCTGAGCATCTGCGCTACATTGGGGCCAGGCAAGAGTCGTCTCTCATTCCGCTGCTTTTTCATCTTCTTCTCCAGAGCCGCATTCCCCTTCTGGCCTCCGGGCACCAGTCAAGTCCTGCCAGTACAATGGGACAACCTACCAGCAAGGCGAGATGTTCACCACCAGCGAGCTCTTTCCCAGCCGCCAGCCGAACCAGTGTGTGCAGTGCAGCTGCTCCGTAAGCTACCCGCGAGCCCACGGGAAGCGGGGAGGGCTCAGGGTCTGCTCCTGCACCCCAACAATGTCTCACCAGGTCAAAAGCCTTGTGAGGACCATTGGGTGGTGCCAGCCCATGGTGGGATGGTTTCTCATCAGGATCAGGTTATCAGCGCAGGAGGTTGAGCTTCCTCTGAAATGGTGCAGGGTCCTCCCTGCCCAGTGACTAAGGACCACCGCAGAGCTGGGTGCTTCCCCCTCTGCCCGGGTGTGTTACCTGGCCTTGACCCCGAGCAGGGCGTGCTGCAAATGTCCACCGGGCTCTGGGGTTGGAGCACAAAGCATTCGCCTGCATCTCCTCCCCAGTGGGAACAGCACAAACAAGCTGCTCCAAGGCTGGGTTGTTCGCTGGATATCCCATGGGCCACTTCTGGGTGGAACCCACTGGGGCTCCTTGGGATGGGCAGGGGGACAGCCCTGTCCCCATTGAGCACACCAACAGGTGCCTTTGCCTGCTGCGAGGACCAGCGCTCTGGGGCTGTCCCTTCATCATCCAGCTATCCCACCTGCCCCACTGCGGCATCGCACGGCGGATGGCCAGCAGAGAGGACAACCGGGAGCCTTTCCGCACATGGGGTTGCTGCAGAGCAGATGGGACTTGTAGCCAGGGGAACCTGGGGGAGCTCAGCTTGCCTGCAAGGCAACACGGACGTGAGGTGCCAGCTTTTGGGCTTCAGAAGTTCTTGGGACGTTGAGCCTGGTGTTGAGCTGGTGGGATTGAGTTGAGTTCTGGAAAGGATTTGGTGGCTCCCAACCACTGTTGGGTGCTGGGGACTCGCAGTGCCTCCAGCAGCCAGCTCCTGCCCTGTGTGGCTGGAGCTCACCCCCCAACACAGCCAGGAGATGACAGCAGAGAGACAGGGGCAGTGGAGCCTAGCAGGCAGAGATGGCAATGGGCAAGCACCTAGTGATCTTCATCTTGCTTGGATTTAGGTGGCAGCTAAACCCAGGGCTGAGATGTGCTTAAGCACCAGCAGCTGATCTCATCTGGAAACCCCTGCAGTGTGTTCACGAGCCCTCTGGGCCATTGTGCGTGGAGCTGTGCCCTGGAGCAGGGCTGTCCATGTGCTTTTCAGGCTGTCTATAAAAAGCATTTGCAGGAAGTGTCTGCCTTTCATGCTGAGTTGCAATGACCTTTGCAGGACCATTGCATGCCCATCTGCATTGGTGGTCCTGGTTGCCCTACCTGAGGGCTGCGATAGTGGCCAGGATGTTGTGTCGTCCTCAGTGTGCATCCCCGTGATGGATTGCCCATCCACCATCTGTCTGCCAGCACCAGAGGGTCGTTCCTTCTCCCTGAGCCTCCAGCAATGCCCTGAGACAGAGCTTGGCTCTGCTCTGCCCAGCCCTCTTCCACAGTCTGGGATCCTGCAAAAAACATCAAAACCCAAACCCTGACGCTTTGCTCGGGAGACGCAAGGCAGCCTGGCCAGCGGCGGTGGGCAAGGTGTGTGGAGTGTGGGGCTGTGCGTGCCAGGAGCTGAGTGTTGGGAGATAAATGGAGCTCCTCCTCCTTGAGAAGGAGAGAAGAAGGGAGATAGAAAGTGCCAACGCTGGACTTGGATGCTGCGGGGAACTGCTTGCAGCAGCTACAGCCTCTGCCATAAAAAAGAAGAGGGTTGCACACTTGGCTTTCACTGCCCATCGTACAGAGCCCTTGGATGGGACCAGGCTCCACAGATCTGTGCTTTGCTTGCAGCAAATAATTTGACTAAGCTTGGCCAGGAAAGAAAAAGGGCTGAGAGAGTCCACGCCACCTCCTTCTCTCATGTCAAGAGCATGCACACGGTGGTTACCATCACTGATGCTTGGTAGTAAAGTATCTGTGATACCACGATAGCTGGTCTGAGCCCTTAGTGCTTGTGCGCGCCTTGGAGCTAGGCAGCAAGAGCAATAGCTTAGATGTAGAAATTATACAGCTTTTGAGGCTGGTTCCTCTCTTATGGACCCCAACCAGATGCCAGCCCACCAGGTTGAGGACAAATGCCAGGAAAGAGCCCTCAAACCTGACTGTATATGCCCACCTGGCCCTGCTTTCCCACCCCATCCGCCACCATCCCCAGGAGTCTGCAGACCTGCGTGTCCCTCTCGGAGGCACTGGCTCTTGCTCAGGCTCTGTTTATTCGGCAGGGTAATGCCTTGGATACGAAGGGGAAAATAAAAGGATGGCTGTGGAGCCTTGCAGCGGCGGGGTCTCGCCGGGCTGTGTCTCATGTTGTCAGCTGCTGGAACAGCTGCGTGAACAGCTGGTCTAAACCTCTTTGAAAAGCGCCCCAAGACCAGAGCCTCTGGGATAAATCCTGCTTTTTATGACATTTGCTCTTTCCTGCCTGAGGCAGGTCTTCGCCGCGAGCTGCCGGTCAGAAGGAGAAAGAAGGAAGAGACTGCGTGGCCAAACCCTGCTCCTTGCAGGTCTGGACGCCATGGAGGTCCCTGAAATGGAGAGCAGGGCTTGGTTTGCCGCAACCTCCACCAGATTCTCTCATTTACCAAACTTACTTTCTTCTCTACATGCCCCCTGTACAACGGCTTGGCTTCCTGGTGGTAGAAGAAGCTGCTGTGGTTTGGTTTTCTAAGGTGAAACTTGGTTTTGGTTGACAGAGAGCTTGGGAATACCCAAAAGAAAATTGCTGCATGGAGAAGAGGACCTTGCTGTTGAGGTCTGGCTGTTTCTGGGCTGCTGAACATCCTTTTTTACCGTTCTGCAAAGCAGAAAAACTTAGCCCTGCAGCAAACAGGTGCAATTCCATCGACTGAGGTGGGACTGGGATGCACTAAGGTCAGGACTGGCCTTGGCCCATGGTTTTCAGCTTGAATCACTACAACAATGATGTTTTCCAAACTAACCACCAAGCCAGTGGAAGAAGGTCTACACCTGAGCGTCCACCCACATCTCTGGGCCCAACATCTTTGTGTGCTTGGCTCTGGTGTTATCGGATAACCCAACACAGAGGGAGGGCAGCACTGCGGCGTGGACCTGGGTCTGGACTCAGCATCATGCTTTTCCTTTCCACCTGTCTCCTCCAACTACTTGTCCTGGGAAGGTGTCAGAGAAAAGGTTCTCGTGCCACTTTGAATTGGTGGGTGTTATGCAGAGTCTGCAGGCATGTGGTGGCTATTTCAGATCTAGTAGCACTAGCAGTGCCCGAGAGCACGGCACTGCCTCCCCCTTTTTGGGGAAGACCACTCCACTCATGAGCATGTGGACTGGCAATCGGTGGGCCAGCCGAGCTAGGAGAGGACACCACCCACCATTCTATACCCCACAGGACGAAGAGTGCAGCGGGACAGATTTTCAGCTTTCATCAGTTGCTTGGTGATGTTTGAGGGTGGACTATGTGATTTATGCTAGATTGTGCAATTTGAGGTTCTGGCACCCCAATGCCAGGACGCACAGCCCTGTCCGGACCTTGGTAACGCTGACAATGCTTTTTTAATCTCCTGCCCTCCTAGGAAGGCCAGATTTACTGCGGCTTGGTGACTTGCCCGGAGCTGTTGTGTTCCTCTCCCCTAACTGTGCCGGATTCCTGCTGCCGGGTCTGCAAAGGTAATGAGGGGCCCGGGAGCCACCCTTGAGCAAGGGCTGGGAGACTTAGGCATTGCCACCAGCTGGCATGAGCCATTTCAAGCCACTTTAGCAGGATTTTGGAAGTCTATGCTGTGAATCAGGCCACTTGCTATGTCTTGGTTGCACCAGGAATCAAAAAGATGAGGGCTCAGTCTTTTTCTTGCACGCTTCCCCTTCCACACCTAGTCGTGTCCTGCCTTCCTGCAGCCCATACGTTGGCCAGGGCTGAGCATTTTGCCCTGCCACTGGTGCATTGTGCAAGAGGTGTGACCTGCACGGAGGGCAAAGTCCTCCAGACCACACAGCCACCAGGATGGAGATGGTGGTATGGACCATGTAAAGATGGTGCATGCTACTGTTGCTCCAGGGAAGTTTCCAGGACAGTCAGGGAAAACCCCTCTTCCACCCCAGTACAGCATGGCTGAGTTTCATTCCCACAGCTCTCCGTGGGGGAGAAACTCTTGAATTTGCTGCTGTTTCCCCTGACTCATACCTGGGAGAGTGAAGAGAGAATCAAGCTCCACGTCTCCAGATGAGACAGGCTCAAGAGCCAATGGGCAGGTTCACACCCTGCTGACAATGAAGACACAGCATAAAATGACTCTCTAATATGAGAAATATTTATGAAGCTGGAAGGCCATGGTGGTCTCCTGGCCATGGACACAGAACGACCTCCCCCAGGTGCTTCCTCCAAACTCTCCCCTTCTGCAATTTGTGTTCCTCTCTCTCTTTCGTTTCTTTTTTCTTTCTTTTCACCTGTTTTCTTAGGTGCCACTGGGGCATGTCATTGACTTGGTGAGAAATGTCTTCGGATTTCTTTTCAATCATCCCCATCACCTCATACTCTATCTCTGGAGTGTTTTCATGACACCTAACTTCAGAAGTCTGCAAGGCCTTTCATGGAGCTGAGCTGTTGTTAATAGTCAGTGGGGATAAAAGGGTTTTTGGGGTGTGGTTCCCATTTGCTTTGGGTGATGTGAAATGCATATTTGAAGCTCTTCTCTCTCCAGACCTTGCAAGTGGGCCAGCACCCTGAAGAGAGCTGCTGGTAGTCAGCTGGACCCCAGAGAGCAAATCACCATCCATCCCTGCTGCATTTCACAGGACAATGTTCTTTCCTTGCAGATGGCTCCTATGAGAAGTCCACGGAAGAGGAACCCCTGCAGTTAAACAGAGGTGTTGTACGTAACGTTTGCATTTTAAAACTCAGATTATTGCTTCTAGCACAGCCCCATTAAACAGCTCAAAGCAAGCCATTTGGCCTTGGCCATAGTCTTCTACAAAAAAATGGCCCACAGCAGCTCTAGGAGGGCAATCAGTTCCTTGGACAGCAGAACCACGGACACCTGGTTTGCAGATGAAACATGTCTGTCAGTTGACTTTAGGTGAGGGCTTTCAGCATAGGCTGAGACCTCAGACCACCAGGGAAAGACTCTTGTCTTCTCTGATGTCTGGAAGAGCAAAAGACCTGTGGGAACTGGAAATCTTGGTCACTTCTCCTTGTTGGCCAACCTGCCTGAGGTTGGTCAGTAGACTAAGACAGCTGAGGAACATGGACAGAGCAGGCTCAGAGTTGACTGACAGCCAGACGCAACCCTTACGCATAGAGTCAGATGGCCCAAATCTCTCTTTGGGGGCTTTTGCTTCAGGAACTGGTGTCTCCTCTCCACCCTGGCCTCAAAGGTGTTCTGCCTCCCAGTCACAGCTCCCACAGAGCAGCCAGCGCTGGAGCTGGCCACCAGCATGCTTTCCCTAGGCTGTTTGTATCGGCAGCCCCGGCAAGGAAAAAGTGAATCCTTGGCTGCCGAGGGTGGATTCACGGTGACATTTCAGAGTTGGGCGGCCCATGCCAGGTCTGTGGGATTAGGTCACTTACAGATCCCGGCCCTGCCCTTTTCCATACTGCTGGGTGAAACGCCAGCGTCACACCTCCAACCACCTATAAAACCTCCAAAATAGACACAGGGGACCCTTTGTGCTGCATGTCTTGTGCCAGCAGTTTGCTCTTGGAAGGCCGGGATGTTCCCGGGATTTCAGTCCTGCCAGCTGGCACCCCCACCCCAACCCTCCTGGTGCCAACCGGGTGAGAGGGCAAGGACACGGCCCGTCCTTACCTCTCTGATCCGGGTTGGGTTGCACGGATGCTGGTCTTCAGTTTCCCAGCAGGCATCTAGAAAAGACCAGCCCATTTCTGTGCCTGTGTCAGTGATGTAGGACCTCACCTGAGGGCATTGGGTTGAGTGTGGGATGAGAAGGGTGCTGCCCCAATGAGAGTGACCCCCATGCAGCATAGGGAGGACATTGGTGTGGGGCATTGACACAAACTGCTCGGCATCCCTTAGGCAGTTGCAGGCACTGAGATGGCTCCTGGGTCATTCATTGCTCATCCCTGTGGTCTCTGGACCTTCCACTGCTGGTGGAAGGTATGCAGGACACTACGTGGCTTCTTCCAATGTGCTTTGGAGTGAGAACAACCCAACTGCCTGGATCTGAGTCCCCTTCTTTTCTCTGACTGCTCACAGAGGCACTCACAAGACCAGTGCTTGGGGGAGGCGATGGGAAGGAAGCCACCTGGAGCTACCGCGTCCACTGTTCTCACTTCCTCCCTGGAGTTCATCCCTAGGAGCTTCAAACCCAAGGGAGGAGGTGGCACCACCGTGAAGATTGTCTTGAAAGAGAAGCACAAGAAAGGTAAGGGATGGAGGGGCCAGGCAGTCTGTATGTGGCCTAAGGTGACTTCTCCAGGACTTTGAATTCTCCAGGGAATCTATTTCAGCAGCAGCTTTCCACCACCAAGTCCTACTTACCACTCCTCCACAGCCAGCCTTACGCAGCTATCTCAGGCCTGGTGGCCCACAGGCTCTTGATTGCATGAATCTACCACTTTCCAAAAAGGCTTGGAAGAAGATTGGTCCCTGGGGTGTTTTGGAGATCTAGGAAGGGAGGTGCTCAGCTGGAAGACTCCACATGGTCCTCCTGGGACAGTGCTGCAGAGGGACAGGATGTTCCTCCTTGCACCTACCTGCTATGAGCTGGGTCTGTCCCAGTGCTGTGGTCTTCCTCCTGGAGGAAGGTGGGAAAGCAAGATGAAGAGGCAACCCCATGGAGCCAAAGGAGAAAAGACAGGTGCCTCCTCCCCTTGGGGGGTCTCCCACCACTGTTTCTCCAGAAGGGCTCTTTCCAGTCCTTGGAGGTGAAGCCCTGGAGGAAATTTTGGGACCTCCAAAAATTTTCATGGAGGAGTCAGCAGGTGGCACTCTTCACTGTGCTTCATGCCCATGACAGCTTCGGAAAGACCCTGGGCTTGCAGAGGCTTGGAGGCAGGTGAGGTCCTGCCCACACTTGCCACTCACCCCCACCAGGGTGGCTGACCCCAGCAGCCTCCATCTCCTGGAGTTGATTCCTCCGCCCCATGGCACCTCCTGGGTGGGGTGGCTGCAATATCCCTGTGTCCTCTGCTGCCGGACATGCTACCAGAGGACTATGTTCCTCAAGACAGTAGGGCCAGCCATTTCTGAGGCGGTGAAATGTGTTGAGCTCCACCAAGCCTTGGATGTACAAAGAGGAGGAGGATTTATTTCCACCAGCAACTCTTTCCTCTCTCTCCTCCAGCTTGTGTTTACAATGGGAAGACCTACTCCCATGGGGAGGTGTGGCACCCTGTCTTCCGTCTCTACGGCCTCCTGCCCTGCATCCTCTGCACTTGCAGGGATGGTATCCAGGACTGCCAGAAGATCACATGCCCCAAGGACTATCCTTGTGACTATCCAGAGAAAGTAGATGGGAAATGCTGTAAAATATGCCCAGGTAGGTGGGATCCCGCTTGCTCCTGCAGCTGCCTTCTAATTCCTTCCTTTAGCCTTGGTTTAAAGCCCTGGGGAATGCAGATGGGTAGGGGTTCACATCGCTGGTGGCTTGAATTCACACCAGGTGAGTTCAGGTAAGGGTTGGCCTGTCTTGGAGAGTAGCAGGACTGAGTCAAGGTGAGGAAGCTGCACTGATCCCAAAAGGTTGCATCTGTTGGGTGGCTGTAGTCTGGAGAAAGATGGCCAAGGAGGGACATGCTAAGAGTCTTCACACAGATAGAAGATGGTTTCTGGGGAGAGGGCACGGTCTGTTCTCCAGATGTCCAGCTAGGACAAAAAGTCGCAGGGTTAAATTGTGGCAGCTGAAATGTAGGATTGACACTTGTAGGAGGACACTTTCTGGGTGCAGGATTATCTTTGGCACTCGTGGTTTGCTTTGAATTTGAGTTGAGGTCCCCATCCTCAATCCCCATTCACCCTGTTGGGGTGGTCCAGGTAGAACTGGGCTGGTACTGGGACATAGTGGAAAGGACCTCTTTTTTTTTTATGTTCAATGGGTTTTGGGTATCTCAGCTGCTTCTTGGTCTTTGTAAAACTGTTTAGCTTAAACCACAGACCTGGAAAAGATGTAGCAGGGCACGAGCTTTTCTCCTGTTCCACTGCAGAATGTTTTCTAGGTTATACTTCTCTGTACCATCATTCAGCATTAGATATTTAGATGATGGACCACCCACTGCTTCCTTAGAGAGACTAAAGATACCTGAGTCTTTTTGAGCCTGACTGCAGGTGCAGCAGTTTCTGGGTGATCTCCTCTGATGTGCATCTTCAAGGTGGTTTCGTGGGGGAGGTGTCACCAGAGAGAATAAGCAACGGGCATTGCCACATTTCAGAATGGGGGCAAACAAGCTGCAAAATAATTTCAGCTGGGGTTTTCAAGGTTTTCCAGGCTCTGAGCAGGGAGGTTCTGGGATGGCCTCCCCAGGGGAGTGAAGGGCAGAAGCTCAGCTTGTTTTAATAAGTTTTCTGATATGTTTATGAGCAGGATTTATGATGTGGTGCCTGGTGGGAATGGGGTGTGATGACTGAGCAGAGCCCTTCCAGTCTTGCATTCCCATTATAGCGGGTCTTTCTGGTTTAAAGTCTACAACTTTCTCTGCTGGGATCTCATTTGCTGTTCAGTCTTCATTTAGTTCCAGTTAAACACTCTGACCCAGCCAAAATTATTTTCTTCTGGCTTTCCAGTACTCATAGATAGCAATCACACACACACACATTGCTCAGCCAAGTTACATGCTTGTCCTTTGCTTCACTGCACGGCGGTTTCGCCCATCTTCTTTTTCCAGGCAGTTTCCATGACTGTCCTACTCTTCCCAGTAGCTTGGAGAGAAACGCTGAGTGATTTCCTTTTGCAGAAGGGATCCCGATCGAAGGGGAATTGCTGCAATGCACTGGTTGGATGGGGAGACCATCCCAGCTGCTGGGGACAGAGCTAGTGGCTGGGACCCCTGGGTTCTTGCTCCTCCTCCCCAACGCTGTTGGCCATTGAGTGGCTCCAGCGTGAAGCTCTGAGGTTGTTAAATACCTGTTGTACCTGCGAGGATGTGTGGTTCTTTCCCTTGTTGTGAAGGTGGGGCTGCCTCGATCGATGCGAAGAGCAGCCCTGGAGTGGTTGAAGTTTAACGGTCTGGGATGAAGGTTTTCCTGCACCTGGACCCCGTAGTGGCAGCGATGAGGGTGGTGGGCTGTGGTCGTCCCTCTTTGTGTCATGCGGAGCCTGCAGAGCTGAACGCTTGTCTTCCTGTTGCTGAAAAAGCTCTGCTTTGCATCCCCTTAAATTGGGATTTCCATTCCCCTTCTGAGTAGCTCAGGACCACCCCAGAAAGCACGGGGGAGAGCAGAATCAGGCCTAAAATAACTGTCCTACTAAAATAAATCCCATGTGTCTATTTATAGCCAAATTTTCTTTCGAGTAGCGTAAAAAGCTTCAGCATCCAAAATGACTGGGAGAACAAGGCTAAATTCAGCAGAGCTGGGCTCCTCTGTGTTCCAAGGACCACAACCAAAGGCAATAAATCTCCTTCCAAAACCATGGGGGATTCTTAATTACTCCAGATACATTAAAAAAATTTTAAAAATTAGCAGCTCTTCTTTACTGAGGATGTTGAAAAAGTCACGTAGGGTCCCGCCGGTGCCCCTGGTGTGGGTTTCCCCAACGTTGCCCCCCATGCGGGGAGGGGGCTCGGGCTGG